>NC_133326.1:350133207-350328207 GCF_042186555.1 Aquarana catesbeiana
CTGTCAGCAGGTACCTCCAGAGAGCAAATTTTAAAGTCTTTTCCTCTCCTATTTCAGGCAGTGGGTTTTTTGGCAGATTCTTCCGCTGAGTCGGTAAGAATGTCAGCCAGGACTTCGGCTCTAGTGAACTCGGCCAGGAGAAGCCTTTGGCTTAAGACCTGGTCAGGGGACTCGGCCTCCAAGTTGCGCCTTTGTGGCCTTCCTTTAACTGGCGATCATTTATTTGGCCCAGGTCTACAGGAGGCACTGGAACGCACGGCTGATAAGAAAAAGACGTTTCCAGAGAGAAAGAGAGTTCAGACAGCCAGAAATTTTTTTCGTGGCCAAAACAGGCAACAGAGTCCTAGAGAAAAGGACAGCAGGCCGAAAAAGCATTGGACTGGGCACAAAGGCAGAGGCAAAGGGGGAGTGCTATTTAACCCTCCTCAACAGCCCGCCAAGCCGCAGTGACTTGTGTTCCCCGGTGGGAGGGAGATTGAGGGCCTTCATCCCACAGTGGGCAGCAGTCACTCTGAGCCCCTTCGTCCTGGACCTAGTGACCAACGGGTACAGGCTGGAGTTTGTTCACCAACCACCAGAACGTTTGTTGGTCACATTTCCTCCACAAGATCGAGAGAAAGCGAGGGCTCTGGGTCTCCAGATCGGAGACTTATTAGATCAAAAAGTCCTGATTCCTGTTCCTCGATCGGAGCGGGGCAAGGGATTCTATCCCCATGTATTTGTGGTCAGAAAGCCGGCAGGAAAGTTTCGACTTATCCTGAATCTCCGGACCTTAAACAAGTCCATCAGATACAAGCATTTCCGTATGGAGACGGTTTTTACAATCAAAAACCTACTATACCCAAACTGCTTTATGGCCACGTTGGACTTAAGGGATGCTTATCTTCACATCCCTATCCATCCAGCCTTCCAAAAGTTTTTGAGATTGGCAGTGAAGACGGGTATGGGGACCCGACATTTTCAATTTCAGGCCCTCCCCTTCGGTCTTTCCTCAGCCCCACGCATCTTTACGAAGGTGTTGGGGGAAGCGCTGGCTCCTCTAAGATTAAAGGCAATAACGGTTATCCCTTACTTAGACGACCTCCTGATAGTGGCAAAATCATACCAAAGGCTGTTGGAAGATCTCCAGGCTGTACAGGACTTCTTACAGTCCCTAGGCTGGCTAATAAACAAAGAAAAATCGTCCTTGATTCCGGCCCAGAAAGTAACTTATCTGGGTTACGATTTTTTGCTCCGTGAACCAAAGAGTTTTTCTTCCTCAGGAGAAGATTACCAAAGTGTTCTAGACTATGTCAACATTGCAGACCAACCAGTCGGTCTCTCTGAGACAGGTGTCGAGGGCAGTGGGTCTTATGACCTCATGTTTTCCCGCAGTACCATGGGCGAGACTCCGTCAGCGTCCGTTACAAAGGTTTCTTTTAAGAAACGGGGACGTAAGGTCCCTGGAGTCAAGGATCTGGCTTCCCAACAGGATAAAAAGAAGCCTGTGGTGGTGGAGAGCTGGTCAGCACCTAGCAGGAGGTCTCCCATGGTCCTTTCCCATTTCCCGAAGGATTACCACGGATGCGAGTTCCTGGGGATGGGGGGCCCACCTCAGCAATGCAGTAGCACAAGGAGAGTGGTCCCCAGAGGAGGCAAGGGCCTCATCCAATCAAAGAGAGCTGCTTGCAGTCCAGAGAGCCCTCCAGTCTTTTCAGATGGAGGTCAGGGGTCACAACCTCCAAATCCTGTCAGACAATATAGCGACAGTCGCGTATATCAACAAGCAGGGAGGCACGAGAAGCCGGAGGCTTCAGTCCATTGCCCAGGAGATCCTTTCATGGGCAGAGGGGAATCTAGCCTCCATTTCTGCTGTACACCTGAAGGGGAAAAACAATTGCCTGGCAGATTATCTCAGCCGTCACAGGATAGACCGAGACAACTGGTCCCTTCATCCCGAAGTCTTTGCAGACCTCACCAAGAGATGGGGTTATCCGGTAGCGGATTTGTTCGCAAACCGAAACAACCGCAAGACGGAGATATTCTTTTCCATGAACCCGGCAGACCAAGCCTTGGGGATCGATGCTCTGGCAAACCCGTGGCCTCCAGGCCTATGTTATGCCTTTCCGCCAATCGGGCTGATTCCAGTAGTCCTCCGGAAGTTTTGGCTGCAAGAGACAGATCTGATTCTAATTGCCCCGTTTTGGCCCAAGAGGCCATGGTTTTCCCTGCTACAGTCTCTGGTTTCAGAGCCTCCGTGGAGTCTTCCGAAAAGGGAAGACCTATTATTGCAGGGTCCAGTATCACACCCTCAGGTGGTT
This sequence comes from Aquarana catesbeiana, assembly GCF_042186555.1. Classification (NCBI taxonomy): domain Eukaryota; kingdom Metazoa; phylum Chordata; class Amphibia; order Anura; family Ranidae; genus Aquarana; species Aquarana catesbeiana. Next base: position 350,135,508 of record NC_133326.1, read on the forward strand.
TCCTTAAACTTAACGGCCTGGTATCTGAAGAAAAGCTACTGAGCGCCCAAGGGTTCTCTGACAAAGTAGTCAGGACTCTCGTGAATTGCAGGAAGCCAGTTACTAGAGCCATATATTCCAAAGTTTGGAAAAGGTTTAACTCATGGTTATCTGAAAATGATAGATTAGCTCATGATATTCCGTCTATTTTGGAATTTTTCCAAGAGGGTGTCGACAAAGGTCTTTCTGTTAGTACCTTAAAGGTACAGGCGGCAGCTATTAGTGTGTTCCTCCAGTTTTCTCTCCTGGAAAATCCCACTATAGCCAGATTTTTCAAATCTATCTCTAGGGCCAGACCAGTAGTGGTGAGAAGTTGTCCAACGTGGGATCTGTCCCTAGTACTTCAAACTCTGGTAGAATTTCCGTTTGAACCTCTGGAAAGTATGTCAGTTAAGTTACTTACATTAAAAACTGTGTTCCTTATAGCTGTTACCTCAGCTCGTAGGGTAAGTGAGTTGCAGGCCCTATCAGTTAGGGAGCCCTTCCTCACGATTTTTGAGGATCGAGTTGCGTTACGAACCGATCCAGGTTTTTTGCCCAAGGTGGCAAGTACATTCCACCGATCTCAGAACATTGTATTGCCAACCTTTTGTAGTTCGCCACAGGGCGACTTAGAAAGAAAATTTAGTTTCCTAGATGTAAGAAGGATTCTCTTGGTCTATCTTGAGGTCACGAAGACCTTTAGGAAAACTGATGCCTTGTTTGTCTTCTTTTCTGGAGTTCACAAGGGGAATAGTGCATCTAAAGCCACATTGGCTAGATGGATAAAGCAAGCCATCTTGGAAGCTTACAAAATTAGGGAGGTCCCTACACCTTTTGTTACTGCGCACTCAACTAGAGCCTTGTCTACGTCTTGGGCTGAGAGGGCTGGTGCCTCACCGGAACAAATTTGAAGGGCTGCCACTTGGTTCAGTTACTCGACCTTCATTAAACATTATCGCCTGGATCTCCTATCAGCTCAGGAGCAGGCGTTTGGTCGTAAGGTCCTTCAGGCAGTTGTCCCTCCCTAGACTGGTAAGTTCTGGCTCATCGTCTCATGGGCTGTCCTGGAAGACGCTTGGAGAAAAGCTGAGTTAGACTTACCGGTAACTCCTTTTCTGAGAGTCTTCCAGGACAGCCGGATTCCCACCCGGTATTGTCTGAAGTTATGTGTATTATTATGCATATGTTTTGCAGGGTCCTACGGTTCTTGAGAATACTGACATGGGCCTGGAGGACCGCCCTTTTATCTGGTGGAGGTGACGTGTTTCCTGTCCTGGTAGGAGGAGCCCAAGGTCTCATGGGCTGTCCTGGAAGACTCTCAGAAAAGGAGTTACCGGTAAGTCTAACTCAGCTTTTTTTTTTAATATAAGGCTGTGGTGCTGCCTTGGTGTGTATGTATATGTGTGTGTGTATGTATATGTGTGTGTGTATGTATGTGTGTGTGTGTGTGTATATATGTGTGTATATATATGTGTATATATATATATATATATATATATATATATATATATATATATATATATATATATATATATATATATATATATATATATATATTTATCTCTATCCTCTCAAAAGTGAGTACACCCCTCACATTTTTGTAAATATTTTATAATATCTTTTTGTGTGACAACACTGAAGAAATGACACTTTGCTACAATGTAAAGTAGTGAGTGTACAGCTTGTATAACAGTGTCAATTTACCGTCTCCTCAAATTAACTCAATACACGGCCATTAACCACTTGGCTACCGGGCCATAGTCAAATGACGTCCTCACTTTGGGGGGGGGGATATCTGAATGATGCCTGTAGCTACAGACATCATTCTTTTCAGCTGGCGATTCTGTGCACGATAAGAATGATCATAGCGGCACTTCCGCCGCTTGATCGTTCTTATAGGCGACGGGAGGGGATGCCCCCTCCCGCTGCCATCCGTGCCATCGGGAGCCCGGAGAATGAATCGACCGGCGCCGGATGAGGACGATATAGATTTCTGGTGACCAGATGGTCACCAGTCATCTCTATGACCTTCGGAGGCGCGATCGCGGCTCTCAGCATGAGATCGGAGAATTTTTTTTTTTTTCCGATCTTATGCTTTACAGCCTGGAGGAGAGATGTGGGGTCTTATTGACCCCGCATCTCTCCATAAAGAGGACCTGTCACAATAGATTCCTATTACAAGGGATGTTTACATTCCTTGTAATAGGAATAAAAGTGATAAAAAAAAAACTTTATGTAAAAATAAAAAAATAAAGTAAAATAAAAAAATTTTTAAACGTCAAAGCGTCGCCTATGGAGATTTTTAAGTACTGAAGTTTGGCGCCATTCCATGAGTGCGCACAATTTTAAAGCGTGACATGTTAGGTATCTATTTACTCGGCGTAACTTCATCTTTCACATTATGCAAAAACATTGGGCAACCTTTTACTGTTTTGTTTTTTTAAGCACAAAACTTTTTTTGGAAAAAAAAACAAAGTTATTTGAAAAATTGCTGTGCAAATACCGTGCGAGATAAAAAGTTGCAATGACCGCCATTGTATTTTCTAGAGTTTTTGCTATAAAACCATATATAATGTTTGGGGGTTCTATGTAATTTTCCAGCAAAAAAATTATGATTTTTACATGTAGAAGAGAAATGTCAGAATTGGCCTGGTAAGCAAGTGGTTAATGTCTAAACCGCTGACAACAAAAGTGAGTACATCTCTATGTGAAAATGTCCAAATTGGGTCCGAAGTGTCAATATTTTGTGTGGCCACTATTCCTTTCCAGCACTGCCTTAACCCTCTTGGGCATGGAGTTCACCAGAGCTTCACAGGTTGCCACTGGAGTCCTCTTCCACTTCAAGGTGACATCACAGAGCTGGTGGATGTTGGAGACCTTGTGCTCCTCCACCTTCCATTTTGAGGATGCCCCACAGATGCTCAATAGGGTTTAGGTCTGGAGACATGCTTGGCCGGTCCATCACCTTTACCCTCAGCTTCTTTAGCAAGGCAGTGGTCGTCTTGGTGGTGTGTTTTGAGTCGTTATCATGTTGGAACACTGCCCTGTGGCCCAGTCTCTGAAGGGGGGGGGGGGGCATGCTCTGCTTCAGTATGTCACATTACATGTTGGCATTCATGGTTCCCTCAATGAACTGTAGTTCCCCAGTGTGGGCAGCACTCACGCAGCCCCAGACCATGACACTCCCACCACCATGCTTGACTGTAGGCCAGACACATTGGGCTTTGTACTACTCACCTGGTTGCTGCCACACATGCTTGACTCAATACCACTCAATACCTTAAAGACAACTACAGCATGGCTCTCCCGTTCTGGGAGGGCGTCCAAGGACATCCTCCTAAAACTGTGTGCTCTATGACCGATGCGTCCATCGGACACCGCTGATCAAAGATCGCGCTAAAGGGCCAATCACAGCTGAGCACATGTAAACAGACTTGCCGGTTATTGGCAGTCTTTTCCTCATGCGCTGTCACTGTGTGAGGAAAGGAGAGCCAATAACCAGCAAAGCTGTTGACACATTGTTTACACTGAGAATTAGGGCACTGATCCGCCTCATCAATGCACATCAGTGAAGAAGAAAAATTTTCTTATTTGCAAAATTTTATAACAGAAACTAGGAAAACTTTTTTTCAACATTTTCATATCTGGACATCTTGGAGGTGTGTTTGGGGTCGTTATCATGTTAGAATACTGCCCTGCAGCCCAGTCTTCGAAGTGAGGGGATCATGCTCTGCTTCAGTATGTCACAGTACATGTTGGCATTCATGGTACCTCAATGAACTGTAGCTCCCCAGTGCCGGTGTCTTGCCGAAAAAGTTCCCCCGGCGGATAGGGACCCCCCTGTACTGCGCATGCGCAGCGCTTGCGTAGTCCGAAGCTTGCCGGAAAAGTTCCCCCGGCGTAGAGCCAACGAAAATAGCCGAACGTACACCGCTGAGAGTCAGCTGTACACCGTGCCTGCGCAATGAACACCACGCGCCTGCGCAATGAAGACAACATTCTAACAGACGCTTTGGATGCTACCAGACAATGCCGCACGCTCCTGATGCTCGTGCAACCAGGTCTGCCCTTTAATATTCAACCTCTTCTGTAGCATCCGCCCCTTGCAGAGTAGCACAAACATCGGGAGTGTGCGGCAGCGTCGGGCACAATGTCCTGCTCATTACGCAGGCGCCATCTACAGCTGACTCACAGCTGTTCAGCTTCGGAGATTTTCGGCGGCTCCCTAGTTCGTGCTGCGCCTGCGCAGTACAGGGGGGTCATTATCCGCCGAGGGGAACTTTCTCGGCAGAACACCGGCAGCACTCGTGCAGCCCTATACCATGACACTCCCACCACCTTGCTTGACTGTAGGCAAGACACGCTTGTCTTTGTACTCCTCACCTGGTTGCCGCCACACAAGCTTGACACCATCTGAACCAAATAAGTTTATCTTGGTCTCATCAGACCACAGGACATGGTTCCAGTAATCCATGTCCTTAGTCTGCTTGTCTTCAGCAAACTGTTTGCAGGCTTTCTTGTGCATCATCTTTAGAAGAGGCTTCCTTCTGGGACGACAGCCATGCAGACCAATTTGATGCAGTGTGCGCCGCGGTGTATGGTCTGATCACTAACAGGCTGTCGTGCCCCCCCCCCCTTCAATCTCTACAGCACTCGTACATCTGTTCCCAAACACAACCTCTGGATATGATGCTGAGCACGTGCCAACTTCTTTGGTCGACCATGGCAAGGTCTGTTCTGAGTGGGACCTGTCCTGTTAAACCGCTGTATGGTCTTGGCCACTGTGCTGCAGCTCAGTTTCAGGGTCTTGGCAATCTTCTTATAGCCTAGGCCATCTTTATGTAGAGCAACAATTCTTTTTTTCAGATCCTCAGAGAGTTCTTTGCCATGAGGTGTCATGTTGAACTTCCAGTGACCAGTATGAGAGAGAGCAATAACACCAAATTTAACACACCTGAGACCTTGTAACACTAAAGAGTCACAACACCGTGGAGGGAAAATGGCTAATTGGGCCCAATTTGGACATTTTCACTTAGGGGTGTACTCACTTTTGTTGCCAACGGTTTTGACATTTATGGCTGTGTGTTGGGTTATTTTGGAGGGGACAGCAAATGTACACTATTATACAAGCTGTACACTCACTACTTTACATTGTAGCAAAGTCATTTCTTTAGTGTTGTCACATGAAAATATAGAATAAAATATTTACAAAAAGTGTGGTGTGTACTCACTTTTGTGAGATACTGTGTATTACACTCTAAGTCTTTGCAGTGCTTTTATCTGTGGACAGTAGTTCTGTCATACATGGGTGTTAGAAATGCCCATGGAAGAGTTTTCACCTTGGTCTGAGCTCCTTTTACTTGTTTAGCGTATACACATGACTAGATATGTCAGGTGATATCCGTCCTTTGTTTGCTGTTCCCCTCCTGTGTTTACTGTAATCAAACAGGTCTTATTCTAGCTGACATCACCTTTAAAGGATATCTAAGCCCAAGAACAAGCATTTAACGTGATTGTAAATGATCACCTTGTAAAACAACCCATTCAGTTTAAAATAGAAATGAAAAGCAAAACATTTTTGTATAAATATAAAAAAATTATACTTTTTTTTTTTTTTTTTTTTTTTTTTAAATTTTTTTTTATAAATCAACACATTCCCTCTGTTCTCAGCTGCATAAGAGCTAGGGGGAGGAGAAGCAGCGGTGCACTGATCTTCTCAGTCAATGGCTGTGTAGCAGGGGCATGTCAGGATAAGTTTGATTCGAGGAGAGTACGTTGAGTTCCCAGCATAGCTAGAGAACTGACCACAGTGTGCACTCCTGCTTAGTGTGGTCAGTTTTTAATAGGTAAGCAAGGTGACTAGCAAACACCGGGGATTTCACATAACGGAAGCATACAAAGAGAACAGGATATTTTCCAATAGAAGTACATGGTACTTGTCAGGAATATGAAGTGTTGGGGTAACAAACGCTTTAAAATATAGCTTGCCTGTTCTTCCTCATGGTGGGAGCATTCATTTTTCTTTTGTCAGGCTAATAACATTTCTCAAGTCGTCTTCCAGGACGGCACCCTGAGAGATGACTGGTCCACCTGACAGGAAACACAATCAATCAAGAGGTTAAAGGCCCCCACCCCTCCCGGTGCTCCTCAGTTTTTGATTGTGTTTCCCCACAGCGAAACCATTTGGTATTTTTTCTTATGACTGACGCCTGGGGCTGGTGGTCTCACCCTGGGAGCTGGACCAAATGCCTGGGAAGCCGCTGGGTCCGGCCGGATGTTTCTATCCTTCCTGGGGGGTCCCCCTATTCTCTCCTCAGAGGGGGCGGCAGAAATTGGAAGAGCCCCCCTGAGTGCTGAAGGACCCTGGGTACAGTGGTGTACGCAGAACTTCAGGGGCCAAATCTTCCTGTCTCCCTTCCTTACCTGTGCGGTGGCCTTGCAGATGGAGTCTGGTTTTCCTTCTAAAGGCAGCATCTCTTTTGCACTGGGGGATAAAGTCCTATGCAGCGGTGTCCTCAGGACTATTCCTCCCAGCAGGACTGTGGCATAGGCGTCCTGGGGGCGTCCACGCATCCACCCGTCCGTCCGAGCAACAAGCTGTCCGCGGGGTTCGCGCGGTGTCTCCCTTTGCTGAGTACAGCTCAGCGTCCTGGGGGCGCTCGGCACCATTTTCCTGAGGATCGTGGAGGAGTGACATCACTTCCTCCTCTGGAGACCTACAGGCAAGATGGCGGCGGCAGCGCGATGCAGTCTCAGAGGGATATAAAATCCACAGGGAACAGGCGCCCACATCTCCTCTGCATTTGTGCATATCAAGGTTCCCTCTGAAGCAGCATGGAATATGAGGAGAGACCCACAGGGTCTAGGGCCATGGAGGAGACCACAGGGGGTGAGTCTGACCGGCCTCCGGAGGTTTAGATGGGGGGAGGGTACTAGGGCTGGGAGATTTTCTTAAAAAAAAAATTCTTCGATTCTCTTAAAAAAAACCCGATTCACGATTCGAATCGAGTTTTTTTTTTTTGGAAACCGCGCCGGTCCCGAGGCGCTGCGGGCATGAGCTTTTAGGCGAGGCTGCGGCTTCGGCCTAGTCCGCGGCATCCGGCCTAGCGGACTAGGCCGAAGCCGCGGCCTCACCTAAAAACTCCTTGCCTGCAGCTCTTCAGGCCCGGCGTCCGGCCGTAGCCGCGGACTAGGCCGAAGCCGCGGCCTCGCCTAAAAACTCATGCCCGCAGCGCCTCGGGACCGGCGCGGTAAAAAAAAAAACAAATCTAAAAAAATCGATTTGCTTAAATTTTGAATCGATTTGACCTCTCAACTCGATTCAAGATTTAAATCGATTTTTTTTTTTTTTTTTTTTTCCCAGCCCTAGAGGGTACCCCAACTCTTCTCCTCTGAGTCTCAGTGTTATGCCGGTTTTTTTTTTTTCTGGGGACGATGTTACTGCCCGTGAGGTTGCCAGAAGTCCCATGAAATCCTCCACTCATTTTAAGAGATGTGGGAACTGTAATGACAGGTTACCCCCAGATCATCCAAAGCCCTTCTGCTTTAAGTGCATACAAAAGTTGACAGGGAAGGAAACATCTCAGATTATGAAGGAGTTCCTCACTGTACAAACTGAGATGCTGTCCACTTTAAAGGCTTTTCAATCCACCCTTAAGTCGAGGGACTCGGAGGCTCATACTAGTAAGGAAGCCTCCTCCAAGGAGGGCCCCGCCTCCTCTAGGGGGTCTAGATACCGGGCGGATGCTCCAAAGTATCCACTTCCTCAGGATTCAGAGGAAGAGTGCGAGTCTGAAACCCTTAATCGGGGATTTTCGGACGAAGGGGTGGTGGACAGCCAAGAGGAGGATGAGGGAGGACTCCAAGTCTAGCAGGCATATATTTTCAGCTGACGACATGGAGGATCTTCTGAAAGCTATTTACGCTTCAGAAGAATTTCAGGAGCCTGCTGCGCAAGTTTCTGCTCAAGATAAGATGTTTAGAGGCTTAATTAAGCCTCAGGCCAGGGTTCTTCCGGTGCATTCCGCTCTCAAAGAGGTCATCTTAAGGGAATGGAAAGAACCAGAGAAAAGGCTCCTGAAATTTAAGACATGGAAGCGTAGATGCCCCTTTACTGAGGAAGATGAGGAAAAAATTTTCAAAACTCCTAGGCTAGACGCCTCCTTAGCACAGGTTTCTAAGCAATCTGACCTGTCCTTCGAAGACACAGGTAATTTAAAGGATCAGATGGATCGAAGGGCTGAAACCATTTTACGCAGAGCCTGGGAGGCTAATGCTGCGGCTATGAGCCCCGCGTTAGCCTCAGCCTGTATCGCAAGGAATGCGGACATGTGGCTCTGTAAATTAATGGACCACGTATCCCGAACCTCCAAATCTAAAGAGGTCTTGGATTCTTTGGAGGTCATAGGGAATGCTGTCGTATACTTAGCGGATGCTGCGGTTGAGACAGTACGTACAACCGCCAAATCAGGTGCTTTGCTAAACTCAGCCAGGCGAGCCCTCTGGGTTAAGACTTGGGACAGGGATAGCTCGTCTAGAACCCATCTATGTGGTCTCCCTTTTGAGGGGACTTTACTCTTCTCTTTGGTACTGGTCTAGATCGGGCCCTGGCTAGATCTACTGAAAAGGGGGAAAAATTTCCTACTAAACCTAGGAGGGAGAGGAAGAGGTTTTTTCGAGGCCCCGAGGCAAAAAAACGCTTCTCGGAGAAAAAGGTCTCCCCTAATAGACGTTGGGGTGCTGGTAAGGACAAGCAGAAGTCAGGCATTCTCTTTTCCAGCCAGAAGTCAGGTGACTAGACCCCTAAATGACTTTCCAGTAGGGGGAAGTCTTTCCCACTTTGCCCCTCAGTGGGAAAGGGTCACTCGGAGCCCCCATATTCTGCAAATTATAAGAGAGGCTTACAGATTAGAATTTCTCTCCCCTCTACCTCCCAAGTTTCTCTTGACTTACCTTCCCAGGGATCCCTGCAAAGCAGCAGGTATCCTTCAGAATATAGAAGAGCTGGCCAGTCAGGAGGTCATAATACCAGTCCCAGTAGGCCAGCAGGGTCAGGGTTTTTACTCCCACATTTTTGTGGTACCAAAACCCTCAGGAAGGTATCGTCTTATCATAAATCTAAGGAACCTCAATGTTTTTCTTCGATACAAGAAGTTCCGCATGGAGAGTGTTTATTCTCTCAGGAGACGCCTCCTCAAGGACGTGTTCATGGTGACCTTAGATTTAAAGAATGCCTACCTTCATGTCCCTATATTTCAGGCCCATCAGACCTTCCTGAGATTCGCGATTGCCTCTCCAGAGGGAGTGCAGCACTGGCAGTTTACGGCCCTCCCCTTTTGGACTGGCATCCAGTCCAAGAGTTTTCATGAAGGTCATGGCAGAGGTAGTGGCCTTTCCTGCACCTCCAGGGAGTGGCACTGATTCCCTACTTAGACGCCATTTTGATTTACAATCTGAGTTGGGATCAGCTTCTTCTGGATCTATCCAGAGTAATGGAGACTTTAGAAGCTCTGGGATGGATCATCAGCAGGGAAAAATCCTCGCTGACCCCTGCCCAAAAAAAGTCGTATCTAGGTTTCCTGGTGGACTCCTCTGAACAAAAATTGGTTCTACCTCAGGGCAAGGTAGAGGGCCTCATAACAGCAGTCACGTCGCTGTTACAGGCAAGGACCATCTCCTACAGAGATATCATGAGAGTACTGGGCCTGATGATGGCATCTATTCCAGCAGTTCCTTGGGCACAACTTCATTCCAGGACCCTCCAGCACTTCCTCTTGGGACAGGAAAAGAGATTCTCTGGACATAGAGATTGCCGTTCCGGTCGAAGTAAAAGACTCACTTCACTGGTGGCTTCTTCCTCAGAAGCTTCAGGGGGGGCCTCCTTTGGAGCCAACTTCAGCCTCTCAGGATAACTACGGACGCAAGTTCCTGGGGGTAGGGGGCCCGTCTGGAGGATCTAATTGCTCAGGGGTCCAGGGGTCCAAAGTAGAGAATGGCCTCCTCCAACTTTCGGGAGCTTTTGGCCATAGGGGAAGCGCTAAAGGCTTTCGAGGGGAGGATCAGCGGCCAGAAGGTGCAGGTCTTATCAGACAATGCCATGGCGGTAGCTTTCCTGAATCATCAGGGAGGTACAAGATCTACAACGCTCCTGTCCCTATCAATGGAGATCCTGGCCTGGGCGGAGAGTCGGATTCTCTCCATCTCCGCAATCCACATAAAGGGAACATTGAATGTAGAGGCAGACTACCTCAGTCGGCAGCCGATTCTGCAGGGGGAATGGGTATTGAATCCTGAGGTCTTTTCCCTGGTAAGTCGGCAGTACGGCGTTCCAGAGATAGATCTCTTTGCCCGCAGAAAAAGCAGAAGGGTAAGGAGATTCTTTTCCCTTGCTCGAGAGAGGGGCTCAGAGGGGATAGATGCATTGGCACAAGTCTGGGACTTCCGACTGGCCTATGCCTTTCCCCCTCTGGGGTTAATTCCAAGGGTTCTTCAAAAACTGTTGGAAAGCAAATTCATTCTGATAGCCCCTTGGTGGCCCAAGAGCTTGGTTTCCAACCCTGCAGGGTTGGTCCATAGCCCCACCGCTTCACCTCCCTGTCCGGTGCGACCTTCTTCTTCAGGGTCCAGTCCGCCATCCAGACCCCAGCTTCTTCAAGCTGACTGCCTGGCTCTTGAAAGGCAGAACCTGCGGGAGAGGGGCCTATCGGACAGAGTAGTGGATACACTGCTCCTTAGTAGAAAGCCAATCACAAGGCGTATTTACGCCAAGACCTGGGGGATTTTCTCCCGCTGGTGTCAGGAGAGAGGGACTTCACAAAAAGAGATCCCCGCTATTTTAGAATTTCTCCAGGATGGAGCAGATCTGGGCTTGGCAACCAAGACCCTTAAGGCGCAGGTCTCAGCCTTGTCCTGTTTCCTCGAGAAACGTTTGGCTTTACACCCCCTGATCAAGAGATTTCTCTTGGTCAGAGAGAGGTTGTCCCCTGTTCAAATGTCTAGGTGTCCTCCTTGGGACCTTACCTTAGTACTAAGATGGGTTAACAAGGGCCCCATTTGAACCGATAGATCAGATCCCCCTTAGGATCCTGACCTTTAAGTTGGCCTTTTTACTAGCAATCACCTCAGCTAGGAGAGTAGGTGACATCCAGGCTTTTTCCATTAAAGAGCCATTTTTCAGTTTGTTTGAGGACAGGGTTATACTTAGGCAGGACCCCCTGTACCTCCCTAAGGTAGCATCAAAGTTCCATAGGACTCAAGAAGTAGTGCTACCTTCCTTTTGTAGTAACCCCAAGAATGAAGGGGAAGTTTCTTTTCACTGTCTGGACGTCAGACGCTGTCTATTATCCTACTTAGAAAAGGTTAAGGAATTTAGAAAGTCCAGCCATCTTTTAGTTAATTTTTCTGGCCAAAAGAAGGGCCAACAGGCATCCAAGGCTTCTATAGCTAGATGGATTAAAAATACAATTTCTTTAGCCTATGAGCAGTCTGGTAGGGCAGCTCCTAGAAACCTAAAAGCACATTCCACGCGATCTCTGGCAACCTCCTGGGCGGAAAGGGCCGGAGCTTCGGTGGAACAGATATGTAGAGCCGTTACATGGTCAAGCCAGAACACGTTCCTGAGGCATTACAGAGTGGAATTACTATCCCCTCAGGACCTGGCATTTGGCAAGAAAGTCCTGCAAGCGGTTGTCCCGCCCTGAAGGTAGGCCTGAGCTACTTGCTCTTCTCTCAGGGTGCCGTCCTGGAAGACGACTTGAGAAAATAACCAGTTACACTTACCGGTAACGGTGTTTCTGGGAAGTCTTCCAGGATGGCAGGCCTACTTCCCACCCGTTCTATTTAGGTATAATGCAATGTTTAGAGTGTGGTGGTGGTTATGTTTTTCACTCTGGTGCACTGGTGTGGGTCAATACTTTGTCACAACTGAGGAGCACCGGGAGGGGCGGGGGCCTTTAACCTCTTGATTGTGTTTCCTGTCAGGTGGACCAGTCATCTCTCAGGGTGCCGTCCTGGAAGGCTTCCCAGAAACACTGTTACCTGTAAGTGTAACTGGTTATTTTTCAGCAAGTACAGAAAATACCTGCTGACCTTGTTCCTGTGCGCTAAACTGAAAGCACAATGTTCTCTTCTCTCTATAAACTATTATTCCCACCCCCTTCATTCCTTTTCCACCCATGTAAAAAAGCTGACGAGAGGAAGACATGTTTGAAGTCCAGCCTTGGTGACAACTGTAGCCCCCTCCATGGATCAACGGAGTAAGATAATACAGGTAGTTGCCTTAAGCAGGCCATACATTATGCAATTTTCTTTACTGCAGCCACGGGTTGTAGGTAAGAAAATTACTTGATTCTCCCATCAACACTGTCAGTGTTTCTGTGGAAATCCCCCCCAGCCCTCGTGCTTTTGTATTCTGACAGCAGCAGGTTTCCCAGCTGTCAGAATACAATGATTGCTGCTGGCAGCTATAGACACCAGCAGAGATTGAACAAAAAACCTAACTAGCTAGTTGTATTGAAGTTGATCGATGGATTGATTTCAGTACAACCAGCCTGCCCATACATGGATTGAAATTCGTCCAGTACATACGGAACAACCAAATTTCTATCCTATGGCCGGCCTTACTGCCGCTTGCGTTTTAAGGCCCCTTTCACATGGGTGGATAGAATTCAGCTTTTAGCTGTGGATAGATGAAGTTATCTACCACACCTAAACTCACACAATGCTTTCCTATGGCCCCATTCATACACTGCATTTAGCAACGGTTTTGTTACATGGGGTTTGGTGCGGTTAGAAAAAAATTCATTTTAACTGCATCCAGGACCAATTTTTTTTATTGCTTTTAACAGTGGCAAAACAGCCACCCGTGTGAAAGGGACCTAATACAGAGAAAATGACCTGGAAGAAGCATTCAGAATAGTAAAGTTAGAGTGAAGTTGGAACTCTTAATCTGCGTACGTGATTCTAGTCTGTAATTGAAATACCAAAGCTAATGCATTTTTCAAAAGAGATAAGCAATGGCATCCTCCGTTCTTCCTCAGTACAGTTTTTTTTTTACCCAAAGGGACTATATAGTGGCTTTCTTTATTATGATCTATATTTTCATGTTTTTATGTAACAATGAAATAAATATGGTCTTTGATCTAACAAATAGGTGGCGTTTCGGGCTCGTTAGTCTTTTGAGAAATGCTTTTTGTTTTAAAGGGTTAGTAAGCTGCATATTATATTAGCCACATCCGTGACTCATCCCTTTTTGCATGGCTCAGTATGATGTTTAAACGGAGAAAGACGAGCAGGCAGCAGTTGTACTGTCTTTTTAGTTCTTCTTTAGTGCTATAGAAATCCTTTGTCAGGTTTTATATTTATAAAACAAATTGTGTGTGTGTGTGTGTGTGTGTGTGTGTGTGTGTGTAGCACCCCTTTAAAGAGGCTCTGTCACCAGACTATTAATTTTAGTGAAATTATTCCCATAAGATGTGCGTTTAACATTTTATGTATAGTATTTACTTGCAAACGCCTCCCTTGTGTAGACCTCCAAGACTGCTGCTGTGTGCTGCTTTTTGGATGTGATGTTAGCACCTCCAGCAGATTCAGAGGTGTCACTCAAGTGGCATTCTGTATTGCTTCCCCTTCACACCTCCCCCAGCAGCTGCATAAAATGTTATGTAGGGAGGTGAGGGCTTGGATTGGAAGAACTGGGTTAGCACAGATGGTAATTAGACCCTTCCAGAAGAGGAGAGGACTATGCTATACAATTAAGGAGGGGCTTTGCTAGGGAATGGACTAAACTTTCTATCAAGTTCATAGGCACATCTAAAATGTATGAGTGTGTAAAACGCTGCAAGTAAGGCCTCATTCACGTTAATCCATGCCCTGTACGAGGGCTGTGTTTACCCGCACAGGTATACACAGGCAGTCTCATTGCTGTCAATTGGGATGCATAGGCGCATGGACACAGCCCCTGCTTTTATGTGACATCTGTACCAGTGCACAGCCCCAAACTCACCCAGGATATGTTCAGGATCATGCACACCCACATGGATGTCTCATTGGGAGCAGCGGCTGCATTCCAGTTGACAGCATGTCACGTAATTTTGTATATTTCTTTTGTTCCTTTATTTATTTTATTTGTTTGTTTGGTGCAAATAACAATGGACAGTAACCAGTCACATTATCTGGGTAAAGGGAATTGTTCCTGGGAAGGTTGCCAAGCCACAGATAACAAGGTTCCATTTTTCACTTTGATCTCTAGAAAGAAGCTGGCAGTCGGTCAGAGATGCAGAATACCACATAGATCCACACATTATATTCAGGCACTTCAGCTGGAATTGTATCAGATTATTTTTCATATGTGTGCTTTTATTCTGTTTCAGTTTTCCTCCAGTTAATGTGCCTATAGACTAGGGGTGTTGAAATTAATCGTAACATCGATGCATCGGGATTCGGCCGTCCACGATGCGGCATCGATGGTACAACTTTAAAAAATCGATTATTTTGATGACGTCATCGTCGTGCTGTGCCACACCATGCTCTGCCTCCGAGTCCGGATCCGAAAGGAGCCGAAGTAAGCCGCGCCGTCTTTTCCCTCCTCCCGCTGACGTCATCCCCAGCCACCCTGTGTCGCTCGCTTCACTTCACTGGCAAGAGAAGAGACAGACCCATGTTCTGAGTCCTGGTCCCCAGAGCTTTTCTCCTCGGTTTACTGTTGCACATAGGCTGCTACGAGGGGGGGTTTGAGAGACCGTGGAGACCGTCACCCGACTCCTCTTAGAACTGGCTGTGTGGGCGGCAGGACTGTGGGAGAGAGACCAGAGCGAGCCAGGCTGCGCTTGTCCTCTGTCCTCCTCACAGATTGCCAGTCCAGAACTGATTGATGCAAACTCATGGTCTGCTGCCTATATCACATTTGGAGGTATTCATTAGATCATAATATCATTGAATTAAGTAGAGGAATTCTATCAAATTTTAAATTGGACTGTCTCTTATTTATACTGAAATTATTTTTTTGTAATAAGCATAGATGGCAAAATTTCTGTGTTGCCCACTCAGAGAATCCTTACAGTATGGCAGCATGATAGCTAGGCACTAAGTACTCTTACCTTGTAATACAAATATGCCAAATTATGACCCTAATAAAATAATAAACTTGATGGTGGACCTAAACATTAAAGTGACCATGCCATTTCATTAACTATGGTTTCTGTATGTCTTATTGTCTCAGTGATTGATTCACATCAAAACTTCATTGATACCTTTTTATTTTTTGTATGGTTTTGCTAATCACTGACCCCACAAATGCAGCCATGCATTGCATGTGTGGGTCAGTGATGAGCAAAACCATAAATCATACAAAAAATAAAAAGGTATCAATGAAGTTGTGATGTGAATCAATCACTGAGACAATAAGACATGCATAAACCATAGTTAATGAAATGGCATACATTGTCGTTTGAGGGGACGTTATGGGGACATTGTCCATCTCTTGCATCAAGTCCACAGTCTCTGACCCTCTCCTGTACTAGGTCTGCAGTCTCTGACCCTCTCCTGTACTAGGTCTGCAGTCTCTGACCCTCTCCTGTACTAGGTCTGCAGTCTCTGACCCTCTCCTGTACTAGGTCTGCAGTCTCTGACCCTCTCCTGTACTAGGTCTGCAGTCTCTGACCCTCTCCTCTACTAGGTCTACAGTCTCTGACCCTCTCCTCTACTAGGTCTGCAGTCTCTGACCCTCTCCTCTACTAGGTCTGCAGTCTCTGACCCTCTCCTCTACTAGGTCTGCAGTCTCTGACCCTCTCCTCTACTAGGTCTGCAGTCTCTGACCCTCTCCTCTACTAGGTCTGCAGTCTCTGACCCTCTCCTCTACTAGGTCTGCAGTCTCTGACCCTCTCCTCTACTAGGTCTGCAGTCTCTGACCCTCTCCTCTACTAGGTCTGCAGTCTCTGACCCTCTCCTCTACTAGGTCTGCAGTCTCTGACCCTCTCCTCTACTAGGTCTGCAGTCTCTGACCCTCTCCTCTACTAGGTCTGCAGTCTCTGACCCTCTCCTCTACTAGGTCTGCAGTCTCTGACCCTCTCCTCTACTAGGTCTGCAGTCTCTGACCCTCTCCTGTAGTCATTTGGGGGCAGTCTGGAGCTCCTCTTTTCCACATACAGGGAGTGTTGTTGAATTTTTTTGGATGAAAACCGTGCGCAGTAATCGTGATGCATCGCAGAATCGAATCGTGAGGCCAGTGAAGATGCGCACCCCTACTATAGACATGGTAGGACAGTCAACTGTATAGGGGCAGTCAAACTTCTTTTTTTTTAAGCACCAGTGCTCTGTGATCACCCCATAAACAGGAACTTACAACTTCGCTCAATATATGGGTGGCCATTTGAGGTTGGGGAGGATTGGAGGAGAGCGGTTAGCGGTTTGTCTGGAGCAGGAAAGATGAAATAGTCCCCGGACTGGCAGATTGGCTGACATTCCATGAGTATAATTAAAAGCTGAACTGCTGGAATGTGAAAAAATGACCCCTGCAGTGGGGGTTCCCCCCACACTGCAAGGTGTTAATGCAATTTTTTGCAAATGGTACTGGGGGAAAAGCACTTTTATTTGCCTTATGCCTTGCACCTCCAGCAGTCATCCTCACTTACAATACAGGACTGCTGATCACGGTAAAGAATAGGCTCTGGGGGCATTGGTTGCATAGAGAGAAGGAAGACTGTGGGAGCGAGGGATAAGGTACAACCCCAATTCTAAAGTTTGGATGCTATGGCAAATCTCATAAACCCATTTTTTTATTCACAACAGAAATTAGAAAATGTACCATTTAAAAGGCGATTTTGTAATTGATGGCAGCAACACGTCTCAAAGTTGGGACAGGGCCATGTTTTCTACAGTGTAGCATCCCCTCTTCTTTTAACAACACTCTGTAAACGTCTGAGAACTGAGGAGATCGTTTGCTTCAGCTTTGGGAACAGAATGAAGTCCTTTTCTTGCCTGATATAGGATTATATCTGCTCAACATTCCTGGGTCGTCTTTGTCGTATTCATATGTTGCTCCACAACTTGGATAATGTTTTAGCATGGTGCTTTTCCTGATTGTGCAAGCTGCACATTAATTCCATACACCCCAAGACCCCTTTCACACTGAGCTGCCCCGGGCGTCAGCGGTAAAGCGGCACTATTTTTAGCGCCGCTTTACCGTCGTTTTAGCACAGCTTTTCAGCTGCTAGTGGGGCAGTTTTAACCCCCCGCTAGTGGCCGAAAAGGGGTTAAAGCCACCCACAAAACGCTGCTGCAGTGGCGCTTTGCCGGTGGTATGGCGACGCTGCCCCATTGTTTTCAAAGGGCAGGAGCGGTGTATTCACCACTCCTACACCGCTGCAAAGAAGCTGCTGGCAGGACTTTTTGTGATGCCCTGCCAGTGCAGCTGAGGCTTTTTTCAGGCACTATTTTTAGCGCTGTAGCACCTGATAAACGCCTCCAGTGTGAAAGGGGTCTAATGCACATCCATACCTCAGAGATGCAAGCTTCTGAATTGAGCATGATAACAAGGCGCAAGGTCGCTTTCCTCTTTAGTCCAGGAAACGCGGCGCTCGTGGTTGCCAGAAATGTTCATTTTTGATTAGTCTAACCAGGGATTCGTTTTCCACGTTGCAGAAGACCATTTTAACATGGCATTTCTGGATGATGTTCGGATATGACTTCTTTGCATGATAGTGGTTTACCTTGCATTTTTGGACAGCACTGCAAACTGTGTTCAGACAGCGACTTTTGTAAGTATTTTGGAACTCATACAGTGATGTCCATCACAGAATCATGTCCGTTTTTAGTGCAGTGCCATTTGAGGGCCCAAAGAGCACTGCCATCCAATATTGCATTTTGCCTTGTCCCGTGTGCAGAGATTTCTTCAGATTCTTAAAATCATATATACCGTATATACCGTAGAGTATAAGGTGAGGTTTTTCAGCACTTTTTTTTTTTTTTTTTTTTTTTTGTGCTGAAAATGCCCCCTCAGCTTACACTCGAGTCCTCCCGGCGCTGTGCCCATCTGCAGCCTAGTCCCCCGGCACTGTGATCCATTCAGTCTAGTCAGCGGCCATGCAGTGTAACAAAGCACAGCCTCCTCCTCGTCCGTAATAGGCTGAACACTGACTCACTGCTGGGAAACCGAGTCAGTGTTCTGTCACGGAGAAGGACGAGGAGGAGGAGGCGGCGCTTTGTTACACTGCATGGCCGCAGACTTGACTGAATGTATCACAGCGCCGGGGGATAATAAGACTGCAGATGGGCACAGCGTCAGGAGATAACTCTGGCACAATGGCAGATGAGCACAACGCCGATCAAGGTACTTGAGGCACAGTGAGGCTGAGGCATGCAGATGGGCATTGTTGACCCTCTTTTCCACTTACAGTAGCTGCTGCATTCTCACCCTAGGCTTATACTCGAGTCAATAAATTTTCCCTTTTACCACAAAAAAAAGTAGGGTTCACGTTTTGACAGTAAAAACCAAAAAAGAGAAACAGAAATAGTACAATAGCAAACCACCCAGTATGAGAAGCAATCTATAACCACATCCAAAAGTGGGCCTTATGACCCGGACATCATCATAGAAGAAATATTTTGATATTATGTACTTTAGATGATATATTTAAGGTTTTTAATATTCTGAACATTAGTACCACTTATTTTGCCAGCGTTTTGTTGCCCTGTCCCAACTTTGAGAGTTCTTGGTGCCATCAATTTAAAATAAAAAAAATTCTCAGTTTAAACATTTTGATATGTTTTCTATTGTGAATAAAATCTGGGTTTGTGATTTTTCAAATCATTGTATTCTGTTTTTATGTAGGTTTTACACAGCATCCTTTTTTGGAATCGGGGTTGTTAAGTAAATCACTCTGCTGATCCCCCGCTGAGAAGGTGGATGACAGGTCTGTCTCCACTCACTGTGCAGAATGGAGATGGACCCAGTCCCGCTCTTCCTTAGGGGGAAATCGGGTGAAAATGGGCCGGTTGTCTGTTATTACCCGATCATTTTTAATCTACCAGATGGATGGAAAATGGGACCACCATCCGTCCTGGATTTGGCGTACAGGATTGGATAGCAGCGGGTGTCAGCGGACATGTCACCGCTGACATCCGCTGCTCCATAGGGGAGAAACTGCTTCACATCATATCTCAGCGCAGGCCATTTCTAATGGTGACAACAGTGGGCCATGCCTGTGCAATGTATGTAGGCATGGGCGCTAATAGGTCTTGTTCACACATATGGCCAGGGAGTGATCTAAGCATGCAGTTGATAAACATTTTACTGCCTACAGGAAAGTTGGCATGGCAAGCAAGTACATCTATATACATTGCTGCAGATCTTTGCAGTGTGCAAACTTTTACACAGCATGTCACGACTGTTAGGCTGTGCCCCCTTCAAGTCAATGGGACTGTGCTGCAACCACAGCTATGGTCACTCAGTTATGGCTTGTCTGCAAGGATTTTAATGTCCAATTCCCCTTGGGGATCCAAAAAACAGGCATTCAGAAGGTGGCATATTGCTTCCCAAATGCCTGTCAACAGGCTACAAACCACCTCTGAAAAGCAATCCACCATGGATCAATTTTCAGAAGTGTTTACAAAGTTCCCGCTCATACACTGCCTCCCTGGGTCAGCCTCCCATGGCTTCCAATACCACCTCTACGCTGACGACACCCAAATCTATTTCTCTACCCCTCAGTCTCACTCCCTCTGTCTCCTCACGTATCAGTAATTTACTCTCAGATATATCAGTCTGGATGTCACACCACTTCCTTAAACTCAATCTAGCCAAAACCGAACTTATAATTTTTCCTCCCCCATATGCCTCTTCCCCTGATCTCTCTGTCAAAATTGATGGCACAACTATAAGCCCATCCCCACATGCCAAGGTTCCAGGTGTAGTCCTGGACTCTGAACTCTCCTTCAAGCAACACATCCAATCACTGTCCAAATCCTGCCGCCTCAACCTCCGCAACATCTCCAAAATACGCCCCTTTCTAACCAATGACGCAACAAAGCTCTTAATTCACTCGCTGGTCATCTCTCACCTCGACTACTGCAACTCCCTTCTCATTGGCTTACCTCTACATAGTTTATCACCTCTTCAATCCATTATGAATGCCGCTGCCAGACTCATCCACCTTACCAATCGCTCTGTGTCTGCCACTCCTCTCTGTCAATCCCTCCACTGGCTTCCACTCGGCCAAAGAATTAAATTCAAAATTCTAACAACTACGTACAAAGCCATTCACAATTTCGCCCCAGCTACATCACTAGCCTAGTCTCTAAATACCAACCCACTCGCTCTCTTCGTTCCTCTCAAGACCTCGTGCTCTCTAGCTCCCTTGTCACCTCCTCCCATGCTTGCCTCCAGGACTTTTCCAAAGCCTCTCCATTCCCATGGAATGCCCTACCCCAATCTGTCCGCTTATCTCCTACTTTATTAGCTTTCAGAAGATCCCTGAAAACCCTTCTCTTCAGAGAAGCCTATCCTACCCACACCTAACAACTGTATTTTCATTTTTTTCCATCAGCTCATCCCCCACAGTTATTACCTTTTTGTTTTCACTTGACCCTCCCTTCTAGATTGTAAGCTCTAACGAGCAGGGCCCTCTGATCCCTCCTGTATTGATTTGTATTGTAAGTGTACTGTCTGCCCCATGTTGTAAAGCGCTGTGCAAACTGTTGATGCTATATAAATCCTGTATAATAATAATGTAAAGAGGGAGCAGTCTCCACTGGGAGAGCATATTGAAGGATCAAAATGCAAGAGAGCAGTTGGTAGAAATATTTAATGTTATCACTCTGAACAAGGACTTTCATAGCAGGATCACCAAGTATATTATTAAGATTCAAAATAAAAGCCTGAGATTGGCAGAGAAGTAGCATTTAGGAAAGGGCTTCAAATTGCCATACAGCTTTCCTTTTAAAGTGGTTGTTAAGCCACTGTCACATACTTATATAATCCTGTGTGTTTCCTAATCCTGTGTGCCCTAGTGTCTGTGGATATATACCGTCTATACCTGATTTTAAGAGTGGCGCTCGTCATCTGACAGCTAGAGTGGGAGGGGCAGAAAATCCCCCCCACTGAATCGGAGATTGGGCGGAATTTTTTAATTAAAGCAGACTGGCACACGGGATTAGAAAACTCACACAGGGAAGGAGCGGGCATTATCACAAGCTGACGGGCAGAGCAGGCTGTGGATTACGGAGGCGTAAAAACTGACCATGGTGTCAGGGCTCAGCAGCCAGGGTAAACCATGGTTAGTTTACAGGGGGGTGGGCAGAACCAGGCAGGTTCAGACAGGTATTTCAGGTGTTACAGGGAGCCAAATTACATAGCACAAGCACTGTGCTTTATAACATGCTTTCAGGCTGGGTTCACACCTGTGCGGATTTCCCCGTATCCAATTCGCGTAACAGATTGTGACCAGCTCTCTATGGAGCTGGTTCACATATCTCCATTGCAGCTGCAGAGCGGCTTGCACAGGAGTGCTGTGTGTCTTTGGCTCCAGTTCAGGGCTGAATTCAGGCAAAAAATTTGTCCCTGAAACAGAACAGGGATACACCAGGCCCCTGCTGAAAAAATGCTTCCAGAGGTGTGAACCCAGCCTAAAAGAACAGGATTTTATTTTTAACCTGTAGCCACATGGTCACTTGTAAAGTAAGCCCGGCCTGTAAAATAGCTCCTGCCTTTCTGGTGTTCCATGTCTTCAAATTTGAGCACTTTGCTGCTTTCCATTTGCTACAGGTATTCTATACGCTCGGGGGTAATTATCTGCTTTTCCTGCCGTGCACTGTATTTTCTTTTTGCCAGCTCAAGTCACTGCGGGATGGTATGAGCCAGCAGGAGCAACCACACTGTGGGGAACGGGTATTAGACCCATCCAGAAATGTGGAATACAAGCAGGGGCTTGAAGCTGCAAATCATTGAAATTGAAGATGTGGACAAATTAAAAAGGAAAGCATAAATGTCACCCCCTGTCCAAAGCCACCGCTGTCACCCCCTGTCCAAAGCCATCTCCTGTATATATATATATGTGTGTGTGTGTGTGTGTGTGTGTGTGTGTGTGTGTGTGTCTCTCTATCTCTCTTTGACAGCAGCGGGAGCCAATTGCACCACGCTGCTGTCAGAGAGAGAGATTTAACACTTTTTTTTTTTACAATTTTGTACACTATCATATTTATATACGCTTTTTTTTTTTTTTTTTTTTTTACAGTATAGTTTTAGGATTGCGCTGATAGAGTATTGGTTTATGATATAGGTTACTGCCATTTTGCATAGTACTTTAGGAGACAAAGCTTTACTGTGCATTCCTAACGGGCATATTGTGTTCTCTTACAGAGTCATTAATACAATGCTGGTAACGTGTGCAGTTTGCTGCTATTTGTTGTAAGTATAAGCACAACCATATTATGAGTCAATATGAACTGATCTTGCTGTGCTTCCTTTATTTACTTTGATATACCTGAAGTCTTCTCTCATTTCCTTCTGCTTATTTTGCATATGTTTTAACTAGGCTATTTTATGCCTTATGGAGTATATACCTAATGTGGGCAAATATTAAAGAGAAAATGAAAGCACATACTGTATCTTAAAGCTACGGGCAGCTCTACAGTGTCCCTCTACCCACTTTCTGATGAACCTGTAGAGTATTTCCTGTAGGACATTCAACTTTAATAGATCCACAAAATGGCTAATGTAAGTTTACTGACCGAATCCTAGTTTATAAATACTGCGGCTCCAGTTAAGTTCAGGTCACCTCCTGTTAAATTCTTGCTTTGTCTTTAAAAGGCCTTCTCTGAAGCCATTACAACATGTTTTCTGCTCATCAAAGCCTGTTGTGACCTTTTTGTGTTCTTGTTTATACTGTACACAGACTTGGATCTGGTCTGTGTTTTTGGGTTCTATTTATTTATTTATTTTTGTTAATATGGAACGCTTCTAAGCTGCGTAGGTGTCTCGTATAGGGTTTTGTGTTGCTGTGCCACAGCTGCACATTCCTGATTCCACTGACCTTTATTAGAAAAAATTAACACAGACAGTGAGTGATATTACAGAGAAGAAACTTAGAAGTATTACAAAGAAAAAGGCAAAGTGTAAGTTCACCTTTTTCAGAGAAAATAAAAAGGTTAACTGGCACCCTCCCCACTCCCTCAGTCCCTGCTGTACTTGCCTCTGAGGGTGATGAGCAGTCAGTGCAGCTGTCCAGGTATTTAAAGTGCCAGCTCTTTCCCTCCTCCTCTTTCTGTAAGGCTCCTGGGACAGACAGAACAGAGCGATATCCGATTGGTCAGTACTAGATTGTGATCGATTAGAATTGCTCTGATCCATCCTGGAAGCCCTACAGAAACAAAGGGTAAGAAGAGCAGGGATTTCAAATAACTACACTGCTACACTTGCTGTGTTGGCACTGATAACTCCTCATCCAGGAGGGTAAGTACAGTGTGGGTTGGTCACCGCTTCACCTTTTTAGAAAAAAAAAAAAAAAAAAAAGGTGAACTAACCCTTTTTAAATACTTTTTTTTTTTTTTTTTTTTCCCCAAATCCCCATTAGGTCATTAGTCATCTAAAAATGGGTTACAGGATAACGAAACCCAAGAACAAAAGTTTAGTATATGTAGCTTGACAGTCCTTGGATGTTGTGGCTGCATGTAGCTGCTCCAGCCATAGTAAATTCCCCTCAATGTTTTCTTTTATTCTACAAATGTATTATTCCATCCCTGTTTTAAATGAAGATAAACAAAGCCCAGCCTGGATCCCAAAATAGGCACCCTCCATAGATGTAGTAGGGAAAGTAAGTGTAGCTACCTGGGACAGGAAGTGTTTGCAGGATTACCAGGTGAAATAAATAATAAATATAAAATATGTGTGTGTATAGATAGATAGATAGATAGATATAGTCATGTTACAACTGAAAACCCTCAGAGGTTTGTTAGAGCGCCTTGGTGAACAAAGAGCATCTTTAAGGCCAAGGAACAAGACGGGTCAGGGATAAAGTTGTGAGTAAGTTTAAAGCAGGGTTTAGGTTATATTAAGAAAAAAAAAATCCAAGCTTTGAACATCTCACAGAGTACTGTTCAATCCATCATCCGAAAAAGGAAAGCGTATTGCACAACTGCAAACCTATAAAATCCTGACCGTCCACCTTAACTGACATTGGAAATCGTGGGGAATGACTTGTCATATGACTTTGCAGTCCCAAGTCGTAGGACAAGTTGTACAAGTGTGAAAGGGGCCTTAAGGCTCAGTTAAAGAAGCTGCTCTTTCAGGGCTCCTGCATAAACCATTGCTACTATGACAGCAGTTGTGTTGGGCATGTGGAAGGAGCATGTACCCAGTGCAGACAGGGCTGGATCAGACCGGGTCTGAGAGTAATAAACCATCCAGCCAGGACTGGCAAGTTTTACCTGGCTAAAAGCACAGGGCTTGGTGTTTAATAGCCAGGAGGCTGGAAACTTGTTTGAGCAATACAAGTTGCTAAAAGGGATTGGCAACTTCCTACATTCCTACATGACCATTATATCATGGTATCCTTTGATATAAGGGTGTTGCCAAGTTTTATATTTTTTATTTTTTTTATATATATATATATATATATATATATATATATATATATATATATATATATATATATAATTATTTTTTTTTTTTTGTTCTTGGTAGTGGATCCTTCCCCATGGCGTTTTTGCCATGGGTAGAATGGCGACAGCAGTAACCTACAGATTCCTGCTGCTGTGTTTGACAGGTTGTCAGCAACCACAGCTATTCTTGGCATCCAGCACCACAGCCAGTGATTTACAGGGCTTGGTGCTGGATGCACACAGTTTTATAGACCCTTCATTTTCAACAGATGTATGAAAGCATGGCCCTGAAGAGTCAAGAGTAAGTTAAATGTGAAGATTGTGGTCTGATAATATGAAGGGGTTCAAGCAGTTTTAATGCACCGTGGAGAAGAGAAATGGGATTGTAGCTAGAAAGAATTTGTGGGACAAGATAGGGTTTCTTCACCACCTTCATTTTGTTTGTTTGCAAGTATTAAGATTCTAACTACCAGCAAGAATGAGTTCCTACATTTAAAGAACACCTGTCATTTCAGATGCATCATGGCAGCTCCTGTTAGCAGGCATCCTCTCACCTTTGGTTGTGTCACTACCGTATCACCAGCCATCCCATTAAAGTGAATGGGACTGTCGGTGAGTCAACAGCCGGTCAGAGGAGGACTCGCTGTGGGACAGAGATGACAGTTGCACTTTAAAAATTATGATTTAAATCGAGCCTTTTTACTAGTGATTTAAATCAACTTGATTTAAGTCAAATCCACCCTGCCTGTATGTGAAATGAATATCTCCTAAACGTTCACCGTTTTTAGGAGATATTTGCTCTTTTGGCAGCTGGTGACGTCACCAGTGCATGCGCTCTGAAGGAACGGCACACCCATGCCGCTCTGTGCCATGGCCGTGATTCCCCTGCCCATGTACAAGTGATGTCATCACAGCTCAGCCATTCAAGCTGCCGGAGCCCACGAACCTGGAAGAAAGACTCGCTGAAGATGGAAGCCCTGTCAACGTTGACAGCGCACTGCTGGAGGGCTTTGTTCTAAAGGTAAGTATTTTATAATGTGCTAGTAGGCAATGCATTGATTCTAGGACATTATTCCATTGCCTTGCAGGGGATTTCTTCATACAGTGTAGATCCGCTTTAACTAGAAGTCTCTACGGCAGGGGTCTCAAACTGGCGGCCCTCCAGCTGTTGCAAAACTACAAGTCCCATCATGCCTCTGCCTATGAGAGTCATGCTTGTAACTATCATCCTTGCAATGCTTTATGGGACTTGTAGTTTCGCAACAGCTGGAGGGCCACCAGTTTGAGACCCCTGCTCTACGGGATTCAAAAGGGTGTGCTTGGCAGGAGTGTCATGCCCTTTTTAAAGCCGTTCTAAACTCGTTTGTTTCCTAAAACTATTAAATGTAAAGTGGTTTGTAAACCCACTTTGAAAAAAAAAAAAAAAACTAACACCTGCAAGACAAAGGCATAATGAGCTAGTATGCATAGCATGCTAGCTCATTATGTAATACTCACCTGAGATCGAAGCCCTCACTGCGGTGCCCGTACACAGCACCGGCAGGCGACATTTCTCCCCGGAGTTATGCGCGCGGGAGGCGCTGGTAACGGCACACTCACTGACACAAATGGAACGTATGCTTCAGTGCGCATGTGCCGATGAAGTCTGCACATGCAGATACCTCCTAAACCGTGCAGGTTTAGGAGATATCCGGGGCAGCTACAGGTAAGCCTTATTATAGGCTTACCTGTAGCAAAAAGTGGATTGTAAGGGTTTACAACCACTTTAAGGCATGCTGTGAATGATCACAGCTGCTTGTGCTCTTAAACTTTTCAAGCCATCAAATGGCTGGTGTCCTAACTACCATTGTAAATGCAGATCAAACAAAGGCTAAAATGGCAGCTTCCTTGGCTGTAAGAGATATGAGGGTTTAGTTCTGCTTTAAATGCCCCACCACTTGCGCAGTATGACAGTACTGAGCCGAAGGACACAATTTTAATAAAAGTTCATTGTCCTAGTGTAGCCACCCCATTTTGAGTTGAGGCCGATCACTGGGTGAGAACAGGGATTGGATGCTTGGTTTCTGCGCCTAGGACTAGTAAAGACCTAGCCTTAGGCTGGCCATACGTTATACAATTTTCTTGTACAACTTTCTTTTAGATTTACCAAAACCAAATAATATGAGGTCAAACCCAAACACTTTCAATTTATATTCAATCAGACAGGCCCTTGCACTACATAGTTGAAGGTACATCTAAAGGATATTGAACAAGAAAATTGTATAATGTATGGTGAGCTTTAGATGGAGGGAATAAGAGAGCAATTAAAATAAACTGAATGCATGTACTTCAAAGAAGGAAATTCACTGCTCAAAAAAATTAAAGTTACACTTTGAAAACACATCAGATCTCAATGGGGAAAAATATCATTATGGATATCCATACTGATATGGACTGGGTAATGTGTTCGGAATAAAAGAATGCCACATCATTCAAAAATCAAAGTGAAAAAAATGATGAAGCAGGCTAGTCCATTTTGCTCAAACTTCATTGCAGCAACTCAAAATGGTACTCAGTAGTCGTGCTTGTATGCATGCCTAACAATGTTGGGAAATGCTCCTAATGAGATGGCGGATGGTGTCCTGAGGTATTTCCTCCCAGACCTGGACCAGGGCATCACTGAGCTCCCGAACAGACTGAGGTGCAACCTGGCGGCATCGGATGGACCGATACATAATGTCCCAGAGGCATTCTACTGGATTTAGGTCAGGTGAGCGTGGGGGCCATTCAATGGTATCAATACCTTCATCCTCCAGGAACTGGCTGCATACTCTCGCCACATGAGGCCGGGCATGGTCATGCACCAGTAGTAATCCAGGACCCACTGCACCAGTGTAGAGTCTGACCTTGGGTCCAAGGATTTCATCCCGATACCTAATGGCAGCCAGGGTGCCATTGTCTAGCTTGTAGAGGTCTGTGCATCCCTTCATGGATATGGCTCCCCAGACCATCACTGACCCACCACCAGACTGGTCATGCTGAACAATGTTACAGGCAGCATATAACGTTCTCCACAGCTTCTCCAGACCTTTTCCCATCTCTCACATGTGCTCAGGGTGAACCTGCTCTCATCTGTGAAAAGCACAGGGCGCCAGTGGTGGACCTGCCAATTCTGGTGTTCGATGACAAATGCCAATTGAGCTCTGTGGTGCCAGGCAGTGAGCACAGGGCCCACTAGATGAAGTCGAGCCCTCCAGCCACCCTCATGAAGTCTTTCTGATTTGGTCAGAGACACTTACACCAGTGGCCTGCTGGAGGTTATTTTGTAGGGCTCTGGCAGTGCTCATCTTGTTCCTACTTGCACAAAGGAGCAGATACCAGTCCTGCTGATTGGGTTAAGGACCTTCTACGGCCCTGTCCAGGTCTCCTAGAGTAATCCCTGCCTCCTGGAATTTCCTCCCATGCTCCTTGAGACTGTGCTGGGAGACGCAGCAAACCTTCTGGCAATGGCACATATTTGATGTGCCATCCTGGAGGATTTGGACTGCCTGTGCAACTTCTATAGGGTCCAGGTATCGCCTCATGCTACCAGTAGTGACACTGACCCTAACCAAATGCAAAACTAGTGAAAAACAGTCAGAAAAGATGAGTAGGGGAAAAAAAAATGTCAGTGGCCTCCACCTGTAAAACCATTTCTGTTTTTGGAGATTATCTCGTTGTTTCCCCCTCTGCATTAACAAGCCCCTCTGCTACTTAACTGACCAGATCAATATCCCAGTTTAGTTAACTTGATGCTATACTCCTTTGGTGAGATGTCAGGGGTTTAAACAGACCCCTTACATCTCCCCTTTGAGACAGGGAAAGGGACTGAGGACACAGATTCCCCAGTCACACAGTTTACAATGCTCAGTTATGAATGGACAGTGGGTGATCACGGACAGACTCTGTGCATTCAGAAAAGGAAGGAGCTGGTAAATGACATGTATACCAGCTCCTTCCTCCGCTCTTCATCCTGACAGATCTGGGACGGGGGACTGGAGGAGCACGAAGGACACAGAGAAGGACACATGGGACAGTTGGGAATGATCGGTGCGGCGAGTTACAAGCACCGATCTCCATGTACAGATTTAAATAATTTAAATAAATTTAAATAAGCAGCTGAAAGCCACGGGGAGGGTGGGAGAGGGGAAGAGAAGTGGCTGTCAGCTGCTTTATTGAAATCTATACAAGGAGATTGGTGCTTGTTTGTTTTTATTCTTAACTGACATAAATGCAGCCAATTGTTTTCAATGTGTCTGTAAACACAGGCCCATAAACGTGATCATTTTACCACTTCAGCTCTGGACCCCCCCCAATGACCTGGCTATCTTTTGTGATACTGCACTGCGTTGCTTTAACTGACAATTGTGCAGCCGTGCAACGCTGTACCCAAATAAAATTGATATCCCCCCCACACACACACACACAAATAGAGCTTTCTTTTGGTGGTATTTGATCACCTCCTGTGGTTTTTATTTCTTATCGTACATCACGGGACACAGAGTCATAGTAGTTATTATGTGGGTTATAGGCCACCTTCAGGTGATGAACACTGGCACGCCCTAAGATAAAAAGTGCACTCCCTATATAAACCCTCCCTCTACTGGGAGTGTCTCAGTTTTTTCGCCAGTGTCTAAGGTGTTGATCACAAGTGAAGATGTGCTGTGCTGAGCTCCACTGGCAGCAGCAGGCTTCTTTACTCTCCAGCTAGCAGCAGACCTCTGGTAAGTCTGGGGGGGTCTTTTCTCTTCTCCAGATACCCCCCACCTGTGCTGTATTCTCCCCCTCTTCATGAGGAAGAGCGTCAGGGAGAAAGAAAAAAAAAAAACAGTTCAGCACGCCGCTACTCGGCGGCTTCCAGGCTCTCTCCTAGCCATGTTTTTTTTTCCCCTCACATGTCGGTCCTGTAGGATCAGAGGCCCGCTCTCTACGGGAAAACTTTTTTTTGAAAAAGAGAGAGAAAGGTGAGGGAGACTGAGGGGGCTGAGCTTGGCACGCGTTGGCGTACTCCAGCGTCCAGCGCGGGTATGTGTTTTTAAAAAAAAAAAGCACCATTATTACTGCTTAAGCTGGTGGAGGGACACAAGAGCGTAGAGGGGCATGAAAGAAGTTGGTGACGCAAGCATTCTTTTTGACACATTTACTATTGCATCAGGCTGAGCATTGATAGCAATGGCTGACTATTGCTCAAGAAATGGATGCGATTTCTTCTGGTAGTACCTCTGCTTTGTGTATCAGGCTATGTTCAGAAGGGGGGGGGGGTGAAACACTCCCAAAAAAGGAGCTAAAAGGTTCTCTCTCAAGGTCTGGAAAACCTACTTTACAAATAGCATCCTCCCCTGAGAGAGGGTGGCTGGTCAGAGTGAGATCGGGGCCATGAAATATTTGCAACTGTTTTCAATGCTGCAGACCCTGTTCTTTTTACTTTTTCCTCAGCCATGGTAGGTTTATAACCAAAAAAAAAAGTTTAGCGACTTTAATCGCATCCCAGTGTGGTCAAGATGCGACAGGTTCTCTTCCATTTTCCAGGGACCCTCAGACTGAGGAACTAGGGGCAGGAGAAGACTATTCTCTCAGGGGACCGTGGTGAGGCTGATGACTCCTCTTTTGAGGTGTTAAATGTGGGAAAGTCAGCGTTCACAATCTGTAAGATTGATAGTACAATTTCTTGCTGAATGATCCGCTCCACATTTATGTACCCTTAACTGAATGTTTAGGTTCGCTAAAGCCTCCTCAAGCTGTGCATGCTTTTTCCTGTCCATTCTTTGTTGGAAAAGTTTTTTTGTATCTGGAGGATTACCCAGATGAGCATTATTTTCCTTCGAAAAGTTTTTCACACATTATCCTATGGTAGAGTAAATTATACTAAGTGGGATATGTCATCAATTAACGCTGCTATATCCTTTTGTGAGTAAGTTTGACTTGTCCAGCAGACAATACTCCAAATACTTAGGGATCCAATGGATAAAAGGTTGGAATTCCTATTAAAAGCTTTTTTCTTTGACAGGCTGAGTGTCTCAGCCTGTGCTGACAGTAATTGGTTAATTGTTGAGAAACCAGTTTAAACAGGTGTTCAAGGTTATCCTACTCAGCAGGTCCAGAAGGCAGCTTTGTGTTTACAATAGTTGCTATGACAGGCTCTATCCTTTGGGCCTTGCGCCATTCACGAAGCGTCTTGCAAGAAGCTCCTGGCTAGTTTTCCTTTTTGCAGTGAAACCACTATATGGAGATATTTTTGGATGATATATCCAAAGAATATGTGTGTATATGACTGCCTCCAGGCAGTTGCGACGGCTTCTGCCGTCAGGTTCAAAGGGTAATCCTCAGGGTTAAGCCCAGGAACTAAAGAGGTCTTAAGGGAGGAAACCTACAAGGTACTGAAGCCTCCTTATGAGGAGGTACCCCCACTTGCTCAATAAGGAGAATTTTTTTCTGCAGTTCTCAGGGATCTGGCAAAAGGAGTGTCAAGACAAATGGGGGACTTATTCAATGGCTCCAAACGTACAAACTGGAGTTCCAAGAGTTTCCATCTCCTCGTTTTCTCAGATCAAACGTTCCTAAGGATCCAGAGAAAAAGCTCTTTCTCTCAAGCATTGGGCCATCTTTTGGCAAAAAAGTGTTCATGATGGCCCCCATGTAGGAGCAGAGGTTGGGGTGTGGTTAAATCCAAATGGACATTCTGGATCTCAAAAGATCTAAAATTCAATTCCTGAATATGATCTCTGTTTTTTGCTTGAAGTCAATCCAATCTGTTATCTGCATCCTACAAGGAGAAGAACTGGCGTCAATCGACGTCAAAGATGCATATCTCCATATGCCCATTTCCTCGCTCACTAGTAAAATTTTCTTTCAAAGTGGAAAATCTTCATTTTCGGTTTGTAGCTGTGCTTTCCGATCTAGCTGCTGCACCTCGAGTACAAAAGTTCTGGCTCCTTTTCTAGCCAGAAGGGCCCAAGGTATAACGATTATGGTTGACCTAGTCAATCTGTTCTTGTTAGACCAGTCAGTAGCCCACTTAGACCAAAGTATGGTCACCACATTCGACTACCTGGAATATCTAGGCCCAACCTAGGAAGAGTCTTCTTTAAAACCATGAAGAAAATACTTGGGTCTGATCATAGGTACACGCAGAAAAGGGTATTTGTAACCCAGGCTAAGATTAGCGCCAAAAAGGAACTGATTTAGGTAGTCAAAGCAAGAAGATTTTCTCCTATTCAACTTTGCGTGAGGTTGTCAGGAAAGATGGTGGCTTCATTCGAGTCCGTTCCTTATGCTCAGTGTCATTCTAGATAGCTGCAAAACAGTATTGGCTTTAAACAAAGAGTTCAAGCTCTACATTCCCCATGTGTCTGACTCCAAAGCCTACGGCCACATCACCCTGATAGCGCTTGATCTCAACTGATCTTGTCGGCCACGCAGGGTCCAGCCTGGTTAGTACCCGGATGAAAAACCACCTGGAAATACCAGGTGCTATAGGCTGGGTGCGCCGGAGCCTCAGTTTATGGTTTACATCCAAAAAGTCTGCAAAAGGGAAAATCCTTCATTTACCTAGGAAATAGTAACAACATATGCCAACCTTTTTTGTTTAGGTTGGGGGACAGCCCTGAAAGAGGCAGCTGTCCAAGAGAAGTGACCTAGATCAGAAATGGCCTTTCTTTTAACTTTTTAGAAATTCAGACAGAACACTTGGTCCTGAGGGCCTGAACGTTCAGTTTAAGGTATTGTCCTGCTAGGATTCAATCCGTGTATGCCACAGCAATCGCCTATATTAATCACCAAGGGGGCACAAGAAGTTGTGCGACCCAGAGAAAGGTGAATCTTATGCTATCTTGGGCAGAAAACAAGGTACTTTGCCTATCGGCAGTTTTCATTCTAGGAATAGAAAGTTGACAGGCAGACTACTTGAGTCGCCAGCAGTTGTTCCTGGGAGAATGGTTCTGTCACCCCGATATCTTCCTTTCAAGGATGCTGGATCCCAAATCTAGATCTGTTTGCTTCCAGGATCAACAAAAAAGATCAACAACTTTTTGTCAAGAACAAAAGATCCGCTAGCATGCGGAACGGATGCCTTGCTATTCCCGTGGAATCGGTTCTCACTGATTTGGGCTTACACTTCTATTCTGCCTACATCCACGACTTTATCACAGGATCAAGCAGGAAGGGAAGTCGTTGATTCTTGTGACCCCAAGCGGGGTCCAGGAAATCTTGGTATGCAGAGATCGTAGAGATGGCAGCAGGGAACCCATGGACCCCACCTTCACGGACAGACCTTCGCTTGCAAGGTCCAGAGTTCCATCCTACTTTACAAACGCTAAGTTTAACGGTTTGGCTATTGAGGCCCACATTCTAAAGAAGCGTGGGCTGTCAGGTTCAGTAGTTTTCTACCTTGGTTGATGCAGAGCCGGCCTCCATGGTCATATATTATGGTGTCTGGGAAACGTATGTCTCCTGGTGTGAAACTAGGAGCTGCACCCCAGGAAATAAGTCAAGGTAGAGTCCTTGATTTTTCTGCAGATGGGGTGAGAGGTAAAGCTAGCCTTGAGTGCTTTCTAAGGACAGGTCTCGGGCGTAATCCGTATTTCAACGACCACTTGCTTCGCATTCTTTGGCCTATAACTTTATTCAGGGGGTAACACGGCTTAATCTCCAGTTAAGCAACCCCTGAACCCTTAGGATTTGAATTTAGTTTTGTTGGCGTTACAAAACAGCCTTTTTTTGGGCTGATACAACATGTTCCTTTGGTCTTTTTTTGACAAGGAAACTATTTATTTTTTTCTGGTAACCATATCTGCTGCAAGAAGGGTGTCAGTATTGGCTGCTCTTTTCTTGTAAAGAGCCATATCTTTATTGTTCACAAGGATAAGGTAGTATTGCATCCTCATCCTTACTTTTTACCAAAGGTAGTATCAGGTTTTTATCTAAACCAGGATATTGTTCTACCGTCTTGTTTCCAGAACTCTGTTCTTTGGAAGAAAAATCACTACATTTTTCTGATGTGGTGAGAAGAGTCAATGTCTACTTAAAGGCGATTGCTCAGATTTGGGAAACGGATGTTTTTGTTCGTGTTGCCTGAAGGTCCTCAAAGAGGACAGGCAGCATCCAAATCTACTATTTTAAATAGATTCGACAAGTAATCGTTCAAGCTTATGATTTAAAGAGGTGGATTCCACCCTCTCAAATCAAGACGCACTTCTCTAGGGCTGCAACTTGCTCTTCAGTCCATACATTTACCAGATTCTATCAAATAGAGGTAAAAGGTCATGAGGATACCGCCTTTGGGCGCAGTATACTGCAGCCTGCAGTATAAGTCCTCTAGTCTCTTATTGCCCTACTTTGTTGTGTCTCCCTCCCTTCAGCTGGCATTGCTATGGGACAGCCCACATAGTAACTACTAGGGCTTTGTGTCCCGTGATGTACTTCAAAGAAAAGGATTTTACAGCTAAGCTGTTTTTAAAAATCATATTTTTTTGCACTATAAACATAAAAAGACTGACAATTTAAAAAAAAAAAAAAAAAAACACAATCTTTTGCTTTCTGCTATTAAACATATCCAATAAAAAAATGTAAAAAATGCTATATTCTTCATTAGTTTTGGCCAATATGTATTCTGCTACGTGTTTTTGGTAAAAAAAAAATCCCAATAAGTGTATATAGTTATAGTGTCTACAAACTTTAGAATAGATTTATGGACTTTTTTGGGGGGACCAGTGACACCAATACAGTGATCAGTTCTTAGAAAAAAAAAAAAAAATGCACTGTTGCTGTATAAATGACACTGGCACGGAAGGGGGTTGACATCAGGGGCGATAAAAGGGGCTCAATGTGTTCCCTGGGAGTGTTCTAACTATGTGGAGGATGGCTTAACTGGGGAAAGACAGACAGATCTGTGTACCTGCTTAGCCGAAACACAAGATCTGTCTTTCTTACTAGCAGAATGGAGATCTGCCTTGTTTGTGCTCTACAAACGATTGCAAGGTTCCCGGCGGACCCGCTGATTGGCTCCCACTGTGTCCAATCACAACAGGAGTGGGTCTCCGGCGGCGTGTGCCCCAGACCCGGAAAAAGGAATTGCGTAGTGGTACGTGATTTTGCGCTCAAGGGCAGCTCTGCCGCAGTAAATGTATTTGGGGTGGTCCTTAAACGGTTAAAAACAAATCTGAGTTGCTGGCCAGTATTTTTGCATGTATACACACAAATGCATGTAAAAACTACGCTTCCTCCTTATGTGTGCATACTCACACGTGATGGACAGCCCATCCTGGTGTTTGTTGTCTGATGCTCCTACATCAATAGTGTGCAAGATGCCTTAAAGCCGAACTTCAGTCATCTTTTTTTTTTTTTCAGCTTTCCATCTATTAAATCTTCTGTGCTTGTTTTACCTTTTGGATAGTAAAACATTTTTTTTCTGACAGAAAATACCTTCTTCAGCCCACTTCCTGTCTCTTGTCAGCTAAAAAGCCTAGGCTTATGACATCATGCACAGCTCTCTCTCACTCTTGTGAGAGTTTGCCAGGAATGGAGGGGGTAACAAGTCATAAGAGGGCCAATCAGAGCTGGAGGTGTGCCGCTGTAAATCCAGGGAGTGAACAGGCAGCAGCTTCAGCTGCCCACAGTTAAAATGGATGCAGCCAGACCTCTTGTCGGGAGATTTCTGCAACAAATTAAGTGAGCTGACTGCAGTTCCTCTTTAACATGACAACTGCAATCTTATTATCTTGTTTGTTGTGTTATCAAATACAACAGAAGGTACTAATTTTCTCCTAAGTATTTCTTCCTTAATGATTTTCCCAAAGTGGCTGTATGTAGGTTATACTGTGTGGGGGAAGTTCAATGAAGAAAATACGATTGTGGAATATAATATAGTACATATAATACAAAATCTATGGTTAAATCTGATAAGATTAGTCATTGTGTGGCAGAGGGACAGCAGTAAAGACACATCCTACGCATATTGAATGAGAAACTTCTCAATCGCAGTGTGTGAGTCACATCTAGAGGTTTATTTTGGAGTCGCTCACACTGTTTTGAAGCTTATCTTTTTACTCTGCATCTAATACAAGCTGAAATACGCTTTAAAACAAGGATACGCCATCTTTTTCTTGGAGCTGAACCAAGGCATGGAATTCATCTGAAGTAGCTGCTGGAATTTCTGGGGCAGCATTACATAACCTTGTACTTTCCAGCAGATCTGCAATCTCTTCCTGGCGTGCTGCTTTTTTTTTTTCTTTTTTTTTTTTCCCCTAAACCCTGCAATGCAACAAAACAAAACTGGAGGAAATTCTGTGTACAATCCTTCTGAGAAAGCAATGTGTTTTTCAGTCCCTCCTGTCACTACCACAAACCTTTCTAACCCTTTCCATTTACAAATTCTCTGCTAGTTTTTGTTTTCATTTTTTAACAATAAATTGCAGATCATTTGTCTGTATTTAAAGGAGAGCAGGGATGCTATTCATTTTTTTTTTTTTCCTGAAGATTCTGGCTCCTGTATGCATTGATTTGTCACTTAGCCTGGGTTCATACTAGATGCGGTACAAATTTGCTGCGGATTTGGCATTAAAACCAGTCTATGTGAACCGATTGCGGAGTATATGTTAATGACACCCCGCAATTAGGTTCCAAAACACACACACGATTCACAGAATTGGATTGCATGGGTGAGACAACCCATGTGATCAGATTCTGGTGCAGACAAAAAAGGGTCCTGCAAACTGGTGCGATTTGAGCCATACAAAACTGTGGTTCAAATCGCGCCCCAGAGATGCCGCATGAAAGTCGCAAAAGAATGTGCTGCAATTTCCTGTGCGGATTACATGTGGCATTCCACACCACAACAGAGTGAACCCGGTCTTACTGGTGCCTTTACTATGCCACCTACAGTAACTGCTGATTTTGTAACCTTAAAGGGTTACTAAACCCTCGTGGTGTTTGTTGTTAAAAAAAAAAAAAAAAAAACATATACTTGCCTACACTGAAATTCATTTTGCACAGAGTGGCCCCGATCCTTGTCTTCTAGTGTCCCCTAACGGCGCTCGCGGCTTCTCTGCATTGGGAAAACGCCTAGGACAGTAATGGCGAACCTTGGCACCCCTGATGTTTTGGAACTACATTTCCCATGATGCTCATGCACTCTGCAGTGTAGTTGAGTATCATGGGAAACGTCGTTCCAAAACATCTGGGGTGCCAAGGTTCGCCATCACTGACCTAGGAGGAGCGCTCTCCTTGGGGGTCCCTGTGCGAGCATGATCCCGAGTCCAGCATTTGCGTCCATAGACACAGAATGCCGGACTTGGATTTGATTGACAGCAGTGAGAGCCAATGGCTGCGCTGCTATCAACCTATCCAATCGAGACGACGGGCAGAGAGGGTGAGTGTGTCTCCGGCATGGGGACGAACGGGCTCAGGTGAGTAAAGCTGGGGGGCTGGTCAGTGACAGACGTTTTTTCACCTTAATGCATAGGATGCATTAAGGTGAAAAAACACGATGGTTTACAACCCCTTTAATGGCTGCACTTCAGCCAGAAAATGTTATGGCCTAAAACCAGAAAGTTGATTGAAGATTCTTGTTTATCCAGATAATGATATAGCTAGTAGTGGCCACAGTTCAACTGGACTTCAATAATAGTATTCGTAACATGCACTGGTTGCCCCTCAATAATAATAATAATATTATAATACATGATTTATATAGCACCGACCGTTTATGCAGTGCTTTTCAACCCATAAATTGTGCTTCTGATTTGTCCTTAGGTACAGGCAAGACTGTATTTTCAGTGGAAATCTATTGTGGTGACTGCTTCACACTACACTTTGGTAAACCTAGGCTAATGAAACTTTTTATATTAGGGAAAATTCTGTCACTTCAGGCTTTATAAAAGCACTTATAGAGCCTCTGGTAGCTGGTTCTGATATTCTGCTTGACATGGAGACATACGGTCACTGGAGGGATG
This sequence comes from Aquarana catesbeiana, assembly GCF_042186555.1. Classification (NCBI taxonomy): domain Eukaryota; kingdom Metazoa; phylum Chordata; class Amphibia; order Anura; family Ranidae; genus Aquarana; species Aquarana catesbeiana. The sequence goes on from NC_133326.1 coordinate 350,173,085, forward strand.
GGTGGCAGACTTAAAGGTGCCTGCAGTTAGAGACCTACCTGTAGCAACCTAAGAAACCTTCTTGTGATTACTGAACATGTAGATTTTTTTTGACTGGTAAATCTTAGACCCTTCAGCTAGTGTAGGAGCTTAACTCTGAACCCTGCTCCCACACATTACTACTGTCCCATTATTATTGGGCAGTCTCACTGGCCTATAGAAGTGTGCAGAATGTAAGACGGGGATATCTAAACATTAGCATCATGCCTGTCTGCCTTAGATCAGCCTGAGACTTGGCTGTGACAGGACGTTTTGGGAGATTGGTGCAGGTATGTGCACTTCCAGGTCACCTGCCATTTATACCTGCAGCATTCCTCTCAGTATCACAAAAAAATCAGATTTGTAAAATTAATAGGATAGGCTTATGACAGGAATCTAGGGTCCATGTCGGTGCTGCCGGGTGCCCCAGTGTGATGCAGTAGCCCCTAAAACTTTTCAGAAAGTCAGTGGCAAACCTACGCTGCATTCCCCAGTGTGATGTCCTCAATTTTTTGGCTTTTTTAAGAGCTTAGATGTTCCTAGGCCAGTCTAGATTCCTAGTCAAGATTATTGGGGGGGGTGGATTTTTGACAGATTGGTTTTAAAGAAATCATGTACTGCCATTGCCATTGATAACCTACTGTTTTTAAATACCAAGTTGCTTTGCTGTCCCCGGCTTCTGCAGGTTAGAAAGTCCGTTATACCTGAATCCTCAATCTGCATACTTGTTACAGGTGTGCCTCAGTATTAAAGCAATTGGATAATTATTTGGTTATATGAATATTGCCCATGTGAGATGCTTACTTTGCTTTTTCTTATTTTATACTTTAATAAAACTTTTTTTTTTGGGGGGGGAGCCATTGGATCAGCATGACAGTTGGTCAGCTATAATTTTCAAAAGCAAAGGCCAACAGTCCCAGCCTCTATAGTAACTCGGTTACCCTAGAAAACCTTTCCACTTACTATAGAAATAATGATAAAGGTGTCCTGCAAAAAAGAGCCTATACTTGCTCCTTCCCCTACTTTCCAGGGCTGCAGCCTCTGTCAATATCTTCAGCATTCAACACTTCTGTGAGTGTCCTCCATGCTCTTTGGAGTCCTGTAGTGATATCAAAGTCTGAGGGTTGAACAGAAGGGGGGAGCAGACATCTGACACTTGAGTGTTGAATGGTAAAAACTGAATCTGGCCATGCACTCGTGTACCTTTTTTTAAAATGAACGTTCATATGAAAACTGTCAGTACTACATTTTGATGACTTCACAATCTTGTTTGCTTTTAACATTCAATTTTGGACTTTCCTGAACAAAAACAACATAGATTGCTAGAAATTTGTTTGTTCTTTCAAGAGAAATTTTCCATCCTGCTCCTTCAAATTTTCTTTCCACTGTGGTCTTAAAGTGGGGTTACACCCAAAAAACGCATAAAAAAATCCTAAAAAACAAAAAACATTTGGATTTTTTTTTTTTTTTTTTTAACTCACCTCTAAATGTCTGTTGCTAGGGGGTGCCTCGTAGTCTGCCCCTTCCACTGCCTGGGCTGGTGACATCACTTCCCCCTCGGCACAGGAAGGGCTCCACTCTGCTTCCTCCCTCCTGTCAATCATCTCGGACCCATTACAGGTCCCAGGTGACTGAGAGGCCAATCACGGCGCCGCTCGCGCATGCGCAGTGGGTGCCAGGCTGTGAAGCCACAGCCCGGCACCCACAGTTGCTATGCCGGCGCCGCTGAACGGAGGGGGAGACGAGCGTGGCTTCGATCCCCCGCATCGCTGGACCCAGGGACAGGTAAGTGTCCAATTAAAAGTCAGCAGCTGCAGTATTTGTAGCTGCTGACTTTTAATTTTTTTTTTTTTTTTTTTAACCGGCCCCCTGGGTGGAACTCCTCTTTAAATGATTTTTCACCCTGCTAACGGTTAGAAAATTGAATAGACATATCTACAATGAAAAATTTCTAATGAAATTCTACTAGTGTATGACCAACTTGACAGAGGCTGCAGTGCTGGTTCAGAAGGTAGGAGACCTGGGCTGTCAGAGGTGAGTATTGGAGCGCTGGTTTTGATGTCTTTATAAACTGACAAGGTTGTGTAATAACTTCTTACGATTTTAAACTTTTGCAATCCCCTATACTTTACAGTAAAAATTACTTTATTCCCTATCCCATATATGACGTTTCGGTTCATGGTACTTGGCTAGTAGTCTCGCAAACTGAATTATGTGATTGGATAGATGTGGGTGGGCAACATACGTTTTATAATCTTAAAGTGGAACTTCAGTCATTTTTTTCAACTTTCCGTCTATTAAATCTTCTGCCATTGTTTTAACTTTGGATAGTAAAACATTTTTTTTTTTTTTTTCTGCCAGTAAATACCTTATGCAGCCCACTTCCTGTTTCTTGTCTGGTAAAAAGCCTAGGCTTATGACATCATGCACAGCTCTCTCGCTCTCTTGAGTTTGCCAGGAAGGGAAGGGGGATGATTCATAAGAGGGTCAATGAGAGCTGCAGAGCCGGAGGTGTGCCTCTGTGTTAATCCAGAAGTGAACAGGCAGCAGCTTCAGCTGCCCACAGTTAAAATGGTTGCCACCAGACTTAGTGGAGGGAGATTTCTGCAGCATATTTGGCAAGTATAGAATCACAGTATATATAAAATAATATGCAAAGGGGTTGGAGGGAAATTTCAGAATGGCAAAGATGTTTTTATTACAAATTATGTGAGCAGACTGCAGTTCCTCTTTAAGGATGCCACCTTTTTATGTCTGTCTCCATTTTTAAAAGCTTTTTGCTGGGAATGTTGGGTTTCATTTCATATTTAACATGTTGTTGTTTTTCTTTTACATGCAGCTGGCTCATTGCAATATTGGCTCAGGTTAATCCTTTGTTTGGACCACAGCTATCTTCAGAAGTCATTTATTACTTGAAAAGCCACTGGCCTTAAATCTCTCTTCCTGGGAGCCCAGGTAAAAAAAAAAAAAGAAGATAATTGAATGGAATGTAATCTCTTTAGAAAACTTGAAGCCAATATCTAGTTGTTAAAGTGTGTTAACCCCCCCATCCTCAAAAAAAATAAAATTATTTTTATATATATATATATATGTATGTATGTTCAGTCAATTCACTAAATAACACACACATTTTGTTTTCATCACCTGGCAGAAGGCAGTTGGTATTTTAGCAATATACAAAATTTACAGTGAGGGGAACTGTGCACTGGCCAGTAAGGTAAATGTATACAATGTATCAGTGTAGAAATGTTCTGTCCTGAGCTCAGGAATGAAAATACATTGTAACATTTCACCGTAGGGAGAGTGTTCTGGGAATGAAAGCATGCTAGAATGTTTTTAGTTTCAGACTATTTCTGCGTGCCTTCATTTAAAGAACTAGCTTCCTCTGGTACAGTGTTAGCATTTTAAAAATAACGATATGTTTAGATGATATTGTAAAATTTAATATTGCTTTCTGCGTTTTTTTTTTTTTTTTTTTTTTTTTTGAATTGACTGCTCTTGAGATCTATACCACAGGAGTTATTTTAACTAAAAAAAAATGTATGTGGTATTGATCTTAGACTATGGGGTCAATTCACTATCAGAGTTTCTCAACCAGGGTTCCATGGAATCCTAAGGTTCCTCCAGAAGTTGCTAGGGGTTCCTTAACCACTTAAGGTCCGCCCCATGTACATTTATTGCGGGCCTTGAGCGCAAAATTGTGTACCTGTGCGTGATTCCTTCGTGGTCTGGGGCAGGCGCGCTTGCTGCCGGAGACTCAGCGGGAGCCAATCAGTGGGTCCGGCGGACGCAATGTCTGCTGGGAACCCAGTGATCATTCATAGAAAGGCAGAACAGCGGTCTGCCTATGTAAGGACAGATCTTGTGTTTCTACTAAGCAGGAAGATGGATATGTCTAAAGTTGAGCACATTCTCTCCCCCCACAGTTAATTCTTTGATTGCCCCTGGTGTTAACCGCTTCCCTGCTACTGTCATTTATACAGTGACAGTCACTGTATTGGTGTCACTGGTCCCCAAAATTTTTACTTAGTTTTACATTTGTCCACTGCAATGTCGCAGTCCCGCAAAAAAACGGTGATCGCTGCCATTACTAGTATAAACGTTAAAAAAATTCCATAAATCTATCCCATAGTTTGTAGACGCTATAACTTTTGCACAAAGGAATCAATATATGCTTATTGGGATATTATTTTTTTTTTTTATACCAAAAACAGGTAACAGAATACATATTGGCCTAAATTTAAGAAGAAATTTTAGAATTTTTTTTTTTTGTGTTTTATAGCAGAAAGTAAAAAAAAAATATTGTGTGGGTTTTTTTTTTTCAAAATTTGTCTTTTTTTGCGCTTAAAAAAACAAAAAAAGCAGAGGTGATCAAATACCACCAAAATAAAGCTCTATTTGTGTGTGGGGGGGGGGGGGACATTTTATTTGGGTCCAGTGTCGCAGAACTTTGCAATTGTCAGTTAAAGCAACGCAGTGCCGTATTGCATAAAATGGCCTGGTCAGGAAGGGGGTCAAACCTTCTGGAGCTGAAGTGGTTAAAGGAGATGTGGAGTCAAAGCTCGTTCGTTCTGCACTCCTGTGACTCATTTTCAGCTAAAGCCCACTGTTGGCTGACGTCCTGGAGCCCGTCCTGGCTCGAGCAAGATCGCGACCACATGCCGGCTCAGCCTCTTGGCGAGCTGCTCAGAGCCTGAGCTGGCTGCTCCTGACTTCTCCACACCCTCACGCTCCACTGGAGTGCGTGGGGGGAGGGGGCAGAGCAGAGAGCCGTTTACTAAGAGTCACCAGCTCTCTGCTCACAAAGCTCTAAAAACCAAGCATCATCGGTGTTCGCTCGTTCCTCAGTGTTAGAGCTGGCGGGAGACAGACGCAGCGTTGCACCGATGTTGCATCCACCTAGGTAAGTGTGACTAAAAAAAAGAAAATTATTCCCATAAAATATATAAAAAAAAATTTGAAATATCTGCCTCAGTTAATTTCCCACTGACACCATTGATCTTTTTATCGATTCTGTAAGGGGGTAGTTCTTCACAATTTTAAGAAACTTTCTTCCCACTGATTATCACACTAGTGTATCATGCGTTGTAAGTGTAGTAATTTTTAGCAGGGGTTTCCTGAGAGCGGAAATTATTTAAAGGGTTCCTGTGTGTTGAAAGAAGTATACAAAAATGATAGAGCAGACTTTTTCAACCTTCTCATCTGAAGTACAGTGGGGATCGAAAGTTTGGGCACCCCAGGTAAAAATGTGTATTAATGTGCATAACGAAGCCAAGGAAAGATGGAAAAAATCTCCAAATGGCATCAAATTACAGATTAGACATTCTTATAATATGTCAAAAAAAGTTAGATTTTATTTCCATCATTTACACTTTCAAAATTACAGAAAACAAAAAAATGGTGTCTGCAAAAGTTTGGGCACCCTGCAGAATTTATACCATGCACTGCCCCCTTTGCAAAGCTGAGACCTGCCAGTGTCATGGATTGTTCTCAATCATCATCTGGGAAGACCAGGTGATGTCAATCTCAAAGGTTTTAAATGGCCAGACTCATCTGACCTTGCCCCAACAATCAGCACCATGGGTGCTTCTAAGCAGTTGTCTAGAAAACTGAAACTGAAAATAGTTGACGCTCACAAAGCTGGAGAAGGCTATAAGAAGATAGCAAAGCGTTTTCAGATGTCAATATCCTCTGTTCGGAATGTAATTAAGAAATGGAAGTCATCAGGAACAGTGGAAGTTAAAGCAAGATCTGGAAGACCAAGAAAAATATCAGACAGAACAGCTCGCAGGATTGTGAGAAAAGCAATTCAAAACCCACGTTTGACTGCACGATCCCTCCAGAAAGATCTGGCAGACACTGGAGTTGTGGTACACTATTCCACTATAAGGAGATACTTGTACAAATATGGTCTTCATGGAAGAGTCATCAGAAGAAAACCTCTTCTACGTCCTCACCACAAAAATCAGCGTTTGAACTTTGCAAATGAACATATAGACAACCCTGAGGCATTTTGGAAACAAGTTCTGTGGACCGATGAGGTTAAAATAGAACTTTTTGGCCGAAATAAGCAAAGGTACGTTTGGAGAAGAGAGGGCACAGAATTTAATGAAAAGAACCTCTGTCCAACTGTTAAGCATGGGGGGTGGATAATCATGCTTTGGGGTTGTATTGCAGCCAGTGGCACAGGGAACATTTCACGAGTAGAAGGAAAAATGGATTCAATAAAATTTCAGCAAATTTTGGATGGTAACTTGATGCCATCTGTGAAAAAGCTGAAGTTAAAGAGGATGGCTTCTAGAAATGGATAATGATCCTAAACACACCTCAAAATCCACGGGGGATTACATCAAGAGGCGTAAACTGAAGGATTTGCCATGGCCTTCACAATCTCCTGACCTCAACATTATTGAAAATCTATGGATAGACCTTTTAAAAGAGCAGTGCGTGACAGACAGCCCAGAACTCTCAAAGAACTGGAAGACTTTTGTAAGGAAGAATGGGCAAAGATACCTTAAGCAAGAATTGAAAGACTCTTGGCTGGCTACAAAAAGCGTTTACAAGCTGTGATACTTGCCAAAGGGGGCAGTACAAGATATTAACTCTGCAGGGTGCCCAAACTTTTGCAGACGCCATTTTTTTGTTTTCTGTAATTTTGAAAGTGTAAATGATGGAAATAAAATCTAACTTTTTTTGACATATTATAAGAATGTCTAATCTGTAATTTGATGCCATTTGGAGATTTTTCCTTCTTTCCTTGGCTTCGTTATGCACATTAATACACATTTTTACCTGGGGTGCCCAAACTTTCGATCCCCACTGTACTTGGTTGATCCTGCGAGTCATCTTTCTTGCTTGTTCTAAATTTACCCCGCACAGAAACTGATCTGTGTTAGCATGGTCAGTTTTCATCCCTTGACTGGCCATTCTGAAGGACAGGACATCCTGCAGACACACAGCATGCCTATATTGTGTGGTTAACCCCCCCCCCCCCCCCCCCCCCAAACCAATCACAGCCTGTCTTTTGAACACACCCCTTGGTCAAACACAGCCTAACGTTGCCTCAGGTTGAACAGACTATGAAATGCAGGCACCCTGCCCCCCACTAGCCGCAAGAAGATCTGCATGGTCACATGACAGAACTTTTAAACTTTATTAAAAAAACCGCGAGAGCAATCATATCTGAAACTACGCAATAGCAGTTATGGTGTCTGCATTGTTAAAACTGTATTAGAAAGGGTATCTAACATTGCATGTTCACAACAATTTAACATATCCACTTACAATTTTCTATTTGGTATCATTTGTATATTCGTTGAAAAGTTTCTATTAAAGTGGTCCTAACTTTTTTGTTATAACTATACCCATTTTTTTTTTTTTTTCTTCCCCTCACAAACTATTTTAGATTTGTAATGATAAACTTATGTTGACCTCTTTTCTTCTATTAAAAACAAAATAGAAATGAAAATCTATTCTTTTCAAAGTACTCCAGACAGCTTGACATGGCCCCAGGACTAAACGGAGCATCTAGCTGTGGCTAGGCCAGCAGGACAGGATATTGATTGTGAAACGGCTGTGAAAGCCAACAATGCCTCCCGGGCATTTAAAGCCCACTTAAATGTCTACCAGGAGCCCGTATGAAGGGGCTTATTACATTAAAGACATCCATGTTAAGCCTAACCTATCTAGCCCTATAAAGAAGAAATCGGTATACATGCCTTTTTTTTTTTTTTTTAAGCCGGTCCAGTCCAGTCTGCAGAGGTCACAGCCGACAACAGCTATGAAATGAATGGGTAGTGACATCACCCATAGACTTACTATGGGGCTTCCATTGTTGGCTGTGTCCTCTACACCCACCTCCACAGCAAAGCCGCCGCTGACAGCGCAGTGTTGGATCAGGTCAGATCGGCTTCAAAAAGGGTATGTATACTGATTTCTTCTTTACAGGGATAGATAAGTTAGTGTTAGATCTAGAGATGTGAAGGCCCGGGAAAAAAAAGAAAAACGGTAATATTCGGGAAAAAAAATGTGTTTTTTTTCCCCGTTTTTTTTGTTTTTTTTTTTTTCCTGAAGGCTTTTTTGTTTAAAATTGTGGAATATTTTAACATGATGAATAAAATATTTTAAGACAGGGTGTTCAAATATTTTCCAAATCATTTCTAAAAAAAAAAATGTATGATATCAGATTATTCTAATTTCTGTGCAATGAGTGAGGACAAGCAAGTCCTAGGTAACAAACTGAACCCTCCAATGCAAGAACAGTATGCATTTCTTCCTTTAGGAGGTGCTGTGCTGCTATTGTAACAAGAACCGGTCCGGTCAAACCTTACGTTTTTTAGGAGTTCCTAATTGTGATGACGGACAAAAAAAGAGTAGCTGCAGAAGCAGAGATGGATACTGACAATTTCAGCTCAGAAAATTATTCTGATTAAATGTCCATTGAAACTTAGTCCCACTCTCAACACTTTCCCGATCTTCAATTCTTTTTATGAGTATCCGGTTTTTATTTTTATTTAATACTGTGGAGAGGAAATATGAAAAAATGTTACTTTTGGTTTTGAAAATTGTTTTGTGGTGGCTTTTTGGCTGTTCCACATAAACTAGTAGGCAGTTCAAGAGATTGTTGCTCCCTTTGTTACAAATAAATATTATAAAAAAGTAAATTCTGTTTGTGATAATTGGCTACACTATATTTTTAATATGCTAGTTGTGATAATTTTATGCCAAGTCAAATTGTCCATAGTCATATTTTATGTTCCTAAAGTAACAGAATGACTTTCAATCTTAAAAAGACAAAAAAGTGCTAATGTAGCATTTTTTAACAATTTTTCCAAAAATTTCCATTTCTCCCCAAAAAAAACGTTTTTTTTTCCCGAGCTTCAACATCTCTAGTTGGATCATGGATGTCTGTAAATGTAGAGATTTTAGTGTTAGGGTGCACTTATCCTTTTAAAGTATTGACATGGGTATTTTATGTTCTATTTATCTCACCTATAATATCTGCTTTGTGTTTCAGGGGAATGAAGCCTGGATGACTTGCCTTAATGTTCGTTCTTCATTAAATTTGCCCTTTGCCATTTAATGACTTGTTACCCATTCCTCACAATGGATGCTGTGGGTTCCTTCATTTCTTATGAAACCTTTTCTATGGAACTCTGTTTGTGTCGGTCTTCGTTTTGTCACCAATTGGATGGTCTCCTCCTGCATATATTGCTGCAGAAAATCTGCAATGTGAATATATATATTTTATTTTTTTTGCCTTGGTCCTTCTACAGTTTTTTTAATTTATACTATTTCACCCCCCCCCCCCCAAAAAAAAAAAAAAAAAAAAAAAAACACAAGATCTACAAATGAGACTGTTTTATGTGTCTTTTTTTAAAATTCTAACAAAGTACACGCTGTTAGTGCCTTATCTCTGTCACAGATCAACTTGTGCTTTTTTTTTTTTTATCCAAGCATTTGAATATTTTTATAACAACAACTGTAAAAGTATTTTCTATGAAAGGAGAATATAAGTTCCATATTTTCTATACTATGTATTCAAATACTGTTCTATTGCCTTGTCAGTATGCTAGAGGATAAACACTTGTAAAACACATTTATTGGGCATCCAAAAAGGGCATGTGGTGGCCCAAGACAACCAATCGGATATACATTTTGACAATGTCAACTAGCTATTGCAAGCAATTTTTCTGACTGGTTGTCACTTGACCCTCGAGTTATTTGGACTATATTCCATGTTATGCTTTATTAAAACCTCTGGTATGATTTGAAATGTAACAAATATATAATATATACTCCAAGTATTTGAAGATTTCAAATTGATGCGTCTTGTTTGACTTTGACTTTGAGATCAAACAAAGTGTTTTTGAAGCACCTGCTGAATAAAAGATTCTATCTGTTATAAGAGTATTATTGTGTTTTGTCACTGGTGTTGCTGAGGTATATAGAAATGTATGCCTATGACATATGTATACATCTTGCTGAATATCTAATAGGCCAGTAATCTAGGTATACATCAGTTCTTAAAGGGGGTTGTAAACCCTCAAGGTCTTTGACCTTAATGCATTCTATGCATTAAGGTCAAAAACCTTCTGTAGTGCAGCTTCCCCCAGACCTCCTCCCTTTTTTACTCACCTGAACCTGATTGTTCCATCGACGGGGACGAGCACATCAGCTCCAGCCGCTGTCTCGGGTCCTCATTGGATAGATTGGTAGCAGCAAGGAGGCATTGGCTCCCGCTGTTGTCAATCAATTACAGTGACAGGGGCGCAGGGCTGAGTCCTGCTGTCTGTGTCAATGGGGACCCCAGCAGATGAGGAAAACCCTTGCATAGAGGAGGCAATGTTAGGATGACATGTTAGGGTTTTTTTTTTTTTTTTTTTTTTTTTTTTTTTAATATTCTGAAAAGCTTGACTGTATGTCTTCTTTGTACTGAAGACCTGTCAGCAGCATCATGAATATAATTGATGCCCAAATGTCTCTTGCGTGTGCCAGGTACTGCCAACTGGGAGACAAAAATGATAGGATAGATCACAATGCCAAGTGTTATTTTTACTTCATCATACAGAGTTGATATTCTGCAGCGTTTTTTACTTGGAAATCACGGAGATAGGAATATAGAAGACACTAAATGAATATTGGATCAGATGAAGTTTTTATGGGACTTGGATTTTGGAGTGGTGTAATATTTATTAAGTACTTGTATGAAAAAAATTTTAATGAATTAAAGCTGAACTCTAGGTTTTGATACACTTTTTACATGGTTAGTTTGGGCCAGCTCGGCACAAACAATGTCCCTCACTAATGTGGGGCCGCTGCATGTGCGGTATAAGCTGTATGTAGCTGAGGCTACATACAGCACTGTGTTTAGGGTGCGAGCCGAGACTTCCAGTCTCATACCCGTAATACAATAGTCTATCTGATTGGCGCTCAGCCATTTAGAGAAAGCAATGTATTCTGGTAATTCTTCCTCTGGTTAACTGAGTCAGAGGTTGTGACATCATCAGCCTGCCTCTCTTAGCCAATCGGAGGAAGCTTTGTATTCATTGCTAGAATACATTGCTTTCTCTGAATTGCTGTGTGTCGATCAGATATTGTGTTCTGGGTATGAGACAGGAAGTCTTGACTCGAATATGGAACAGTGCGGTATGCTGTATGCAGCCTTCTTTACATAGTTTATACAGCACATTCAGCGGCCTCGCGTTAGTGAGGGACATAGTTTGTTTGGACCAAACACACTTTACAAAGTTAATCAAAAGCTGGAGTTCAGCTTTAATAAATTATTATAAAGTGTGTGTGTATGTATAGGATAGACTTTAGCACATAATATCATTATTTTAGTAATGGTCACAATATTTTATTAGGAGATAGAGAATTGGCGCACTGCAGATTATACATAAATTTTGCTTTAAATGCGGGACTTGCCTATTCATTTTTTCCCTTTTTTTTTTTTTTTTGTTTTTGTTTTTGTTTTTGTTTTTTAAGCAAGCCAACACTTATTCGCTCATGCATTGCAGTGTGGGAGAATAAATACCTAGTTTTACCTGATACAATAATATTCATATCAATTTACTCCCTAAATCAGGCACGTCCAAAGTCCGGCTCGCGGGCCAATCACGGTCCGGTTTTGAACGGCCCGCCTGGTTATCGAAACCAGCCTTTCTTAGCCAGTGTGCCGCGGGATCAGGGCTGTCAGATGAGCCCGTTCCCCTGCCGAACTGTACATCGGCACTGTGAGAAGCTCCATCAGCCTCAAAAGTGAAAGTAAAGTGCAGGGGAGTGTGCTCTCTGCTTCCCCCTACAGTGCAGTACCCGGCGGAATGAGGAAGCTAGAAAGGTACAGTACTGTGATTGAAGCTAGATTCGTTTTAAAAGGGCTTTATTCGTGTGTGTGTGTGTGTGTGTGTGTGTGTGTGTGTGTGTGTGTGTGTGCGCGCGCGCACATGTGTGTGGCTGTGCATGCGTCTGTATGTGTGTGGGTGTGCATGTGTCTGTGCGTGTGCATGTGTCTGCATGCGTGTATGTTACTTTTAATCTGCCCCCCCAATTCCTGTACCATCAGAACTGCTTTTGTAGGGCTTGTTTGTGATAGCAGTCAGGACTGCTGCTCCTCTGAAAAGCAAACCATGCACAGATCGCTCTTCAAAGGGATTTGACAGGCGGTAAAGAGGCATTATGTTGCCTCCTCACCACCTGTTTTAAGCCTGTAAATGCAGCATCACTATACCGCAACCATGCAATGCACACAGTTGCGGGATAGTTGCAGTGCAGCCCCATTCAGCCCGGGTATACCTCCAGCTGCAGCCACAGCATGTGTACACCCACAGCTGCTCCCTCTGTAGCTAAAGGGGGAGAAGTTGGGGGTGGTAAAAACAGCTTAACCATGTGGTTTTACTGCCCCTCCAACCTGACATGTGAACAAGCCCTTGGTTCACATCTGTGTGGCTGCGTGTATGGCAGCCCATTCATTTCAATGGGCTTCCCTACCCACAAAAATGCACTGCACCAAAAGCACCCCAGGTTTTCCAATGTGTGGGGTGCCATTAAGAATTAACGGTACCCCTAAAGAGCAGAGCATTCGTCTGAGTGTCAAGAACGAGCGCGACAAAGGCAAGAGAATTCTTGGGCAGTGTATTAGTGCTCGAATGAACACACTTAGACCGAATTTTAATGGTCCAAAGAATGTCAGGCAAAATGGTCGGCCCTCACACATGTTCACTTCATCAAATCTGGCCCTCTTTGAAAAAAGTTTTGACACCCCTGCCCTAAATAGGTTATATTCTAATGTCACTGCACTGTAATGGCTGTGTAAATTCACATAGTGGTAGGATCGACCACATTCCTTGTAGATAGTGCTGTTTTGGATCCAGTATTTCAGAGCTACAAGGTGGCAGTGCTATCTACGATGCCACCCTGGTACGCTACTTGATAAATTGTTCTGCATTACTGTTGGACACTGACTACTGTTATAACTATTATTGCAGATTGATACAGTGCCTTGCAAAAGTATTCATCCTCCATTGGCTTTTTACCATTACAGCCTTTAGTTCAATTTTTTTATTTTTTTTTTATTTTTTTTTTTTTAATCTGAATTATATGTGATGGATCAGAACACAATAGTCCTAAGTTGGTGAAGTGAAATATATACACAAAACTATTTTTCAGAAATAAAAAAAAAACTGATAATTGGTATGTGCGTATGTATTCACCCCCTTTGTTATGAAGCCCATAAAAAGCTCTGGTGCAACCAATTCACCTTCAGAAGTCACATAATTAATGAAATGATGTCCACCTGTGTGCAATCCAAGTGTCACATGATCTGTCATTACATATGCACACCTTTTTGAAAGGCACCAGAGGCTGCAACACCTATTCAAGAGGCACCACTAACCAAACACTGCCATGAAGACCAAGGAACTCTCCAAACAAGTAAAGGACAATGTTGTTAAGTACAAGTCAGGGTTAGATTCTAAAAAAAATATCCAAATCTTTGATTATCCCTAGGAGCACAATCAAATCTATCATAACCAAAGGGAAAGAACATGGTACAACAGCAAACCTGCCAAGAGACGGTGCACACCAAAACTCACGGACCGGGCAAGGAGGGTGTTAATCAGAGAGGCAGCACAGTGTGGCCAGAAGAAAGCCATTACTTTCAGCAAAAAACAAAATGGCACGTTTTGAGTTTGCGAAAAGGCATGTGGGAGACTCCCAAAATGTATGGAGGAAGGTGCTCTGGTCTGATGAGACTAAAATTGAACTTTTTGGCCATCAAAGAAAACGCTATGTCAGGCGCAAACCCAACTCATCACATCACCCGAAGAACACCATCCCCACAGTGAAATATGGTGGTAGCATCATGCTGTGGGGATGTTTTTCAGCAGTCGGGACTGGGAAACTGGTCAGGGTTGAGGGATAGATGGATGGCGCTAAATACAGGGATATTCTTGACCAAAACCTGTACCACTCTGTATGTGATTTGAGGCTAGGACAGAGGTTAACCTTCCAGCAAGACAATAACCCCCAAACACACTGCTAAAGCAACACTTGAGTGGTTTAAGGGGAAACCTATAAATGTGTTGGAATGGCCTAGTCAAAGCCCAGACCTCAATCCAATAGAAAAATCTGTGGTCAGACTTAGATTGCTGTTCACAAGTGCAAAGCATCCAACTTGAAGGAGCTGGAGCAGTTTTGCAAGGAGGAATGGGCAAAAATCCAAGTGGTAAGATGTGGCAAGCTCATAGAGACTTATCCAAAGCCTATTGGAGCCAGTGTTAATTTTGTTGACTAAAAGGACTAAAACAGTTTTGGTCGACTAAATGAATATTATTTTAGTCGACTAAAATAACTGAAATGACTAAAATACGACTAAAACGGCATTTTAGTCAAAACACTAAAATGGAATTAAAACTAAAATGCCATTTTATTCAAAAGACTAAAACAAAATTGAAATTTGACTTCCAAATTAACACTGGCCTGTAGTGCATGTTCATACCTCAATGTAATAATAAATAACATATTAGATTTTTTGCTCCAGCAGTATATAATGAGTTTGCAAATTGTGGAGAATTGCTAACTAATATATTACAATTGAGTTACACCCATTAGATTAGTCGACTAAAATATACTGGAGATTTTAGTTGACTAAAATATACTGGAGATTTAGTCGACTAAATATGACTAAAACTAAAACCATTGCAGAAGACTAAAACTAAAATGCCATTTTAGTCCTAAGACTAAAACTAAATCAAAATTTGCTGCCAAAATGAACACTGCTTGGAGCTGTGATAGTCGCAAAAGGTGGCTCTACAGAATATTGACTTTGGGTGGGTGAATAGTTATGCACTTTGACTTTTTCTGTTATTTTGTCCTATTTGTTGTTTGCTTCACAGTAATAAAAAAACATCTTCAAAGTTGTGGACATGCTCTGTAAATTAAATCCATGTTAATTCCAGGTTGTGAGGCAACAAAACACGAAAAATGCCAAGGGGGGTGAATACCTTTTGCAAGGCACTGTAGGTTCATCATTCTTTGAACTAATGTTTTTGCGTTTTGCCTAGAACAGCTTTCAGCATTATTACCAAGGAAACCTGTTCTATGAGAAAAATAGACTGCCATTGCTGCACTGCTTTTGAGATGTCTGTAGCCTGGATATAATGTTGAGTCAGTTACATGAAGAGTCCATTTGCTTGCAGTGAATTATTGCTCAATATTTCGTGCAATAAGGCAGCCCTTTCAAAATGAATGAGCTGCCAACGCACTCTAATGTGTATAAAACCATACATGACTTTTTTTTTGGAATGCAGTGCATTACCGTGCATTGTGGTATAATACAAAGCAGGTGTGTTGCCTTTGTACGTTGGAGTGCCATTCCAGAAGAATCACAACGCATGTTATGTGCTATACCACAGCAAGAAAGTAAGAATCTGGTCTAAAGCTGACCTTCATGCAGATATAAAAGACCTTTAATTATTGCAGCTTTGTATTCATTGTTGCATGTATCTTTTTAATGCAAGCAGTGTAAATACCTACCTGTTGATTTGTCATTTGCCTATTGCAGTCCTCAAATACAGCATAGCCTAGACTGGATAAGGTAGAAGCAGTACAAGTAGCTAGTCAGTTGTGGTGTAAGGCTTGTTACTTGACTACAGCAGATCAACTTTGGAGTACCTGCTGTGAGAATCGTGGGACTCGGTGGACAGAAATACAAATCCTTTGCCAGGTGAAAGGGCCCATGTGTGTATTTTATCTGTGTTCAGCTGCTTGCATGAAGTTCAGCTCTAATGCAATTCAAGTCACTGACACAGGGCAAATCTTTGTAACGTCACTATCCTACAAGCTTATTTTGGGTCAATGACTCACATTTATCTCTCATTTTGACCTTTAACTGGAGTCTAAGCCCATTATATGTCTGCATTAACCATTACATATAGGATCGTTTGAGCTGCCCCAATTCCTTGTCCATATTCCAAAACCAGCAATAGGGTGGCTGCAAGGTACAAGTACAGATTGTTTATAGTGCTTTTCAGCCTGACTGTAGTTCTGCATTAGCATGGTGACATTGTATGTGAAGGGTTTAAATTGGGGTTTCTCAACCTCTGTCTTGCTAACCTTAGAGGAACCCTTGGCAAAAAGTTTGAGATCTCACAAAACCCCTGAAATAATCAGATCTACAGCTCACGGAACATAGGTGTGATCAGCAAGCTGTGGATATAACAACTTATCTTTAGAAATCACATTCAACATAGAAACAATATTAAAACATACCTGTTTAGTGTAAACCTTGTGCTTGCTTTTTTTTTCTGCATGGATGTTCTATTCTGAGTTAAACCTGAGATGAGCAGTGTACAGGGGGGCAGCAGGACAAAGCACAGGGAGTCTGGAGGGCCCACTACATAGGATCAGAGCACATAGCAGGTGTCTCCTTCATTTGCAGAGCTAAGCAGGGGATCAGCTGTGATGATACCTCTTCTGCTGCGCTGTTTCCCTCTAACCTTTCTCTCCATCCTGATGTTGCATACAAACACCCAGGATAGAGAGGAGGGTCCGGCCGGAGGAGAGGGGATGCGACCGCCCAATCAGTTGCCTGTGACTGACCGGGTAGATCACCGTGGAGGCCATGGCTGAGAAACACTGGTTTAAACTCTGTTCAGTTTTTCAATGTAACCATTTAAACTTGAAACACTAGAAAAATAAGATGAAAAAAGTTTTCAAGCAAATATTGTATTATACATGTAGATAAAATCAGACTGTATTTAGAACATGTGACCCTGGTCAGATATGATAAATAATACTCTTGTTCAGGATCCATCCTGTTATCCTTTTATCACATGATTACCATAAAAATGTATCCTACTGGAGCAGACAT
This sequence comes from Aquarana catesbeiana, assembly GCF_042186555.1. Lineage (NCBI taxonomy): Eukaryota > Metazoa > Chordata > Amphibia > Anura > Ranidae > Aquarana > Aquarana catesbeiana. The sequence continues at coordinate 350,189,973 of NC_133326.1, forward strand.
TCCAATTCCTTATGTGGACAGGGATGGGATATTGGTAAAATCTTGTAAGTAAAAATAAAATGTGCATTTTGGCTATCGGTGCTGCTCTGTACACACAGGTCCAGCAGTACTTTATGATATTGCAAGACTAGTATCTTACAGAATGGTTCTGTTTTGCCAAATCATAGCTTTTTTTTTCCCTTCTTGGTATTTTATCTATTGTTGTGTTTTAGATACAAAATTCTCCTCTTTGTGCTGCAGCATAATGGTGGCCTTATACTCTTGTAAATAGCCCAAGTTATCACTATGCAGAACTTGCCAACAAGGAACAAAGAGAAAGGCATGCACTTATTTTTGTAACATTGATTACGGGATGTATCTCAGTATGTAAAATAAGTGAATATGGTAAATCAAGAAAGTGTGCCCTTTGGGTTTTCTTAGCCTGTAATTACCACTCAATGTTCTTTGCAAAGGTCAAGTACGAACAGATGTTTATAAAGCAGAATGTTAATCAGAAGTCATGGCAGCTTTGCATGAGGAACGGTATTTTAATATATTGTTAAAATGACCCAGAAGGTGAACACATTCTATATAGATTTTGAACTTTTTTTATTTTTGATTTAGAATCCTTCCTTTCTAGCCACCTGTGACCTATAGAAATAAATGACCCCACTAAGAGTTCTGGTATTGATCTACAAGTGGGTTAGCCCTTCAATAAACAGTGATTTCTCTTACGTTCAGTTACGCCTCTTCTTCATCTATGACCAAACAGGATTTAATAGCTCCACCTACAGAAATAGGACACTCATTTTTGGTCATGGATAAAGAGGCTGTGTCTGTCAATGAACTCGGAGAAAGGGATTTTAAGATGAGTAACAAAAAAAAATCCTGTTTTACACACACCAATAAAAAAAAAAAAAAAAAAAAAAAAAGGATTTTTAATACAGAAACGTTGGCTTACTGAAAAGTATGTCCATGTCCAGTATAATATACACGCAATATGTGGTTGGGGCTCTTTTTGCATGAATTACTGCATCAATGCAGAATGGCATAGAGGCGATCAGCCTGCGGCACTGCTGAGGAGTTAGGAATTCCAGGTTGCTTTGGTAGTGGGCTTTGGCTCGTCTGCTTTGTTGGGTCTGGTGTCCCTCATCTTCCTCTTGACAGTACCCCACAGATTCTTTATGGGGTTTAGGTTAGGCCCGTTTGCTGCCCAATCAAGCACAGTGATACCATGATCATTAAACTAGGTATTGGCAGTGTGGACGGATGCCAAGTCCTGCTGGAAAATGAAATCAGCATCTACATAAAGCTGGTCAGCAGAGGGAAGCATGAAGTGCTCTAGAATCTCTTGGTAGATGGCTGCGCTGACTTTGGACTTGATAAAGCAAAGTGGACCAACACCAGCAGATGACATGGCTCCCCAAATCATCACTGATGGTGTAAACTTCACAATGGACCTCATGCAGCTTGGATTCTGTGCTTCTCCATTCTTTCTCCAGACTCTGGGACCTTGATTTGCAAATGAAATGCACAATTTTCCACAGTCCATGATGATTTGGGAGCAAGGTCATCTACTGGTGTTGGACCACTGTGTTTTATCAAGTCCAAAGTCAGAGCAGCCCTCTAGCAGGGAATTCTAGAGCACTTCATGCTTCCCTCTTCTGACCAGCTTTATGGAGATGCTGATTTTATTTTCCAGCAGGACTTGATGCCTGGCCACACTGTAAAGGACAATGCTATAGATCATGATCTAAGGGGGAATTCTGCACTCCCCTTTACATCAGAGTTCCCACTTACATCAGGGTATGCAGCACTGTCCTTTACATCAGGGTCTGCAGAGTTCTCCCTTGCACTATAAGAGGAACGTTGGGAACGCTGAGGGGGGGGGGGGGGGTCTCTGGTGACCAGAGATTACCCTCTGCAGAGTGAATACACTAAGGGTGGGGGGGGGTTACTGATATAAGGGCGGACCTTTTATATCAGTGCCCCATCTCCCGTTCCATGCCTGATATTGAAGCAGTTAATTTGTTAAAATCTATCTTAATCTGACATTACCTTTGAGCGTTTTTTGCAGCTTAAAAACGCCTGTCTATGTTAGTCTATGGCTTCATGCCCACCTAGGCATTTTTGAGCTGCAAATGGCATAGACGTTTTTAAGCTGTAAAAAAAAACCCAGGACCAGTGCGTTCCGTGGTGCAGCGCTAGAGCTGTAAAAACGCGAAACGCGCAAAAACGAATCAGCGTTTTTGAGTTCCGGCGTTTTTTTTGCTCCAAAGGGAGTGCATATAGCCGAGAGATGTGTTTTTCTTTAAACGCTACTTAACGCTAAAAAACGCGCAAAAACGCTAATGCAGAACGCGGTAAAAAATTTTAACTTTTTCCAGGCGTCTGACCTAGCTTTACAGCACGTTTTTTAAAACGTCCCTGTGCATGAGGCCTAAAGGTGATGGACTGGCCAAGCATGTCTCCAGACCTAAACCCTATTGAGCATCTGTGGGGCATCCTCAAACGGAAGGTGGAGGAGCGCAAGGTCTCTAACATCCACCAGCTCCGTGATGTTGTCATGGAGGAGTGGAAGTGGACTCCAGTGGCAACCTGTGAAGCTCTGGTTAACGCCATGCCGGTTTACGCCATGTCCAAGAGTTAAGGCAGTGCTGGAAAATAATGGTGGCCACACAAAATATTGACACTTTGTGCCCAATTTGGACATTTTTCACTTAGGGTGTACTCACTTTTGTTGCCAGTGGTTTAGACGTTAATGGCTGTGTGTTGTTATTTTGAGGGGACAGCAAATTTACACTGTTATACAAGCTGTACACTCACTAATTTACATTGTAGCAATTAGTAAAGCAAAGTGTCATTTCTTTAGTGTTGTCACATGATATAATAAAATATTTATATATATATATATATATACACACACACACACACACACACACACACACACACACACACACATATACAGCTGTTATGTCGCTAAGTATTGAACAACACGTCACCATTTTTCTAGGTAAATATATCGCTAAAGGTGCTATTGACATGAAATTTTCCCCACATGTTGGTAACAACACATGCAATCCATACATACAAAGAAACCAAGACAAATAAGTTTATAAATTAAGTTATGTGTAATAAAATGGAATGACACAGGGAAAAAGTATTGAACACACTAAATGAAATTTATTTAATACTTTGTACAAAATCCTTTGTTGGTAATGACAGCTTCAATATGCCTCCTGTATGGGAAAACTGGTCGCATGGATAGTCTTCAAATCTTGAAGGTTCTGTGGGCCTCTTCTATGAACTCTAATCTTTAGAACTTTCCATATATTTTATATTGGATTCAAATAAGATGATTGGCTAGGCCATTCTAGCAGCTTTATTTTCTTTCTTTGAAACCAATTGAGAGTTTTTTCCACTTTTTCACTATTTGTCAATTTCACACACCACTCACCATACAATCATCATCTTCCAGATTGGTGCGGAATGTTAGATCATCTATCCGCTCTGAGATTGCATTGTGATTACCTGGCCTGCCTACGAGCTGAGCCCCTGCCTCAGCTCCGGGTTGGGCATGTGATGGGGACCCCCTCTCCCACTCCCTTCATCCTCACATGAGCTGGTTAAGTTCTTGGGCTGATCTGTAAGTATAATGCCCCATACACACAATCGGACATTCCGACAACAAAACCTTGGATTTTTTTTTCGAAGGATGTTTGCTCCGACTTTTTTTAATAATTCACTTTAAAGTCAATTTTGGTCGTTTATGTATTGCGCCTAGTTTTTGGTTTAATTGTATGCTTTGTCTATTATAATGGTATGCCATACTCAGATCATGTCATGACTTGATAAGTCAGTATCTATTCTCAGTGATCTTTTTATAATATGCTATTTAGATATTTTTTGTACCAATAAAATTGAAATTTTTTTCAACTATAAACATTGTATTCTGGCTGCTTTAAAGCCCCTTTAGGGGGTTCTCATATAGTCCGACTTGTCTTGCATAAACACGGTCAAACAAATGTTGGCCAACAATTACGAACGTAGTGACGTACAAGACGTACGTGATATCTCCATTACGAACGCTAGTTATATCTCCGGCTTGTACTTGATTCCGAGCATGCGTGGACTTTTGTCCGACGGACTTATGTACACACGATCGGAAAGTCCAACAACAAACATTTGTTGGTGGAAAATTTGAGAACCTACTAGCCAACATTTGTTGGCGGAAAGTTCGACAACAAATGTTCAATGGAGCATACACACGTTCGGACTTTCCACCAACAAGCTCACATCCAACATTTGTTGTCGGAAAATCCGATCATGTGTACGGGGCATTAGTATATCTAAATACTCCCTAAGGGAACTTTTTTGTATTGTTCAGAAAGTTTTCCCTCCCTCATTTTTAATGAAGGGTTTATTATATTTATATATTTGATTTTTCTGTACTTCCAGTGAATGAATTTTTGCATCCAAACTCCTGACGCGTAGAGTTTTTCTATTCATGTGATGAGTTTTCAGGGATCGTCTGAAAGTGGACAAAGTAGGAGATAGTCTGACAGATTGGGGTAGAGCATTCCAAAGGATGGGAGAGGCTCGGGAGAAGTTGTGGAGGTGACAAGGGAGCTAGAGAGCAGGAGGTCTTGGGAGGAGCGAAGAGGACGATTTGGTTGCTATTTTGAGACCAGGTTAGTGATGTAGCTGGGGGTCAGGTTGCGGATGGCTTTGTAAGGTATTGTTAGTATCATGAATATAATTTGTTGGTTGAGTGGCAACCAATGGAGGAATTGGCAGAGAGGGGTAGCAGACGCTGAGCGGTTTGTGAGGTGGATTAACCCTCCTGGGCATGGAGTTCACCAGAGCTTGGCAGGTTGCCACTGCAGTCCTCATCCACTCCTCCATGATGACATCACAGAGCTGGTGGATGTTAGAGACCTTGCGCTCCTCCACCTTCTGTTTGAGGATGCCCCGCAGATGCTCAAGTTTTTGTCTTATTTTATTTCTTTATATATTTTTTTTTCCTCCAATGTCCCCTAGATTCCTAGCTCATACCATTATTGACATTATTGAACCAGTTTGGTTCATGCATATACATATCCTTATCATATACTACTTTACTTCTATGCTGGTATGGCAGCACCTATTGATACATATGCATTTATGTTTCAGTTGACATTATTAATGGATACCGGGAGATCTTTGGTGACACATTCCCCCATCCAGGCCATGTCTGCCCCCCGTTTGTGCTCTATTGGGTTGGTTTTTCCTCTGCCTCCTCAGGTCCCGAGCCGGATGCTCATTACTGCCGCCTCTGGGTATCAAGCAATTGGTAGTCTGATCCAGCCTCTGGTGAGTATAGGGCAATGCGTTTTTGGACCCTATTGACTAATTGTCATGATACCATGTCTGTGTTGATACTTATTTGGTTCATTATACCCCGTACAGATGTACTACACATGCATCTACCCCTGATGAAGCGAGCATGGTCTTGCAAAACGCGTTGGGATACTTTTTATGCATGTGTACTCTGCAATTTACATTTTATACCTAATGTAATGACATTTTCTATTGTATGTATCATTTCAGTGGTTTGGCTATGATGCATGTTTATGTTTTCATGACTATTTTAACAAATTTTGAGACTGCATTTACTCTTTCAATTGTTGGCTAAACGCATTCACCTCATTTAAAGTCCCGGGGCGATTTCCTGTTTTATGTTGCATATATTGGGATGGAGGTGGTTTGTGGGTGACACCAGAACTTTTCCTTTTTGTCACAGATGCTCAATAGGGTTTAGGTCTGGAGACATGCTTGGCCAGTCCATCACCTTTACCCTCCGCTTCTTCAGCAAGGCAGTGATCATCTTGGAGGTGTGTCTCTGAAGGGAGCGGCGGCAGCACTTTTGCAGCCCCAAACCATGACACTCCCATGACCATGCTTGACTGTAGGCAAGACACACTTGTCTTTGTACTCCTCACCTGGTTGCTGCCACACACGCTTGACATCGTCTGAACCCAGTGTTAATTTTGGCAGCAAATTTCGATTTAGCTTTAGTCTTAGGACTAAAATGGTATGTTAGTTTTAGTCCCATTTTAGTCTTCTGCAGTTGTTTTAGTTTTAGTCGTATTTAGTCGTCTAATTCTCCAATACGTTTTAGTCGTCTAAAATTGAATGGATGTAATTAAATTCTAATGCATTAGTTAACATTTCTCTACAATTTCCAAACTCATTATATACTGCTGGAGTGAAAAATCTAATATGTTATTTATTATGGTATTGAGGTATGAACGTGCACCACAGACCAGTGTGAATTTTTAAGTAAAATTTCGTTTTAGTCTTAGTCTTTTGACTAAAATGGCATTTTAGGTTTAGTCCCATATTAGTCTTTTGACTAAAATGGCGTTTTAGTCAACTCAGTTGTTTTAATTTTAGTCATATTTTAGTCGACTAAAATGTTTTGTCATTTTAGTCGACGAAATTAACACTGTCTGAACCAAATAAGTTTATCTTGGTCTCATCAGACCACAGGACATGGTGCCAGTAATCCATGTCCTTAGTCTGCTTGTCTTCAGCAAACTGTATGCTTGTCTTAAGCAAACTGTATGCGAGCTTTCTTGTGCATCATCTTTAGAAGAGGCTTCCTTCTGAGACGACAGCCATGCAGACCAATTTGATGCAGTGTGCGGCGTATGGTCTGAGCACTGACAGGCTGACCCCCACCCATTCAACCTCTGCAGCAATGCTGGCAGTACTCATACATCTGTTTCCCAGAGACAACCTCTGGAGATGACACTGAGCACGTGCACTCAACATCTTTGGTCGACCATGGCGAGGCCTGTTCTGAGTGAAACCTGTCCTTTTAAACTGCTGTATGGTCTTGACCACCATGCTGCAGCCCAGTTTTGGCAATCTTCTTATAGCCTAGGCCATCTTTATGTAGAGCAACAATTTTTTTTTTCCAGATCCTCAGAGAGTTCTCTGCCATGAGGTGCCATGTTGAACTTCCAGTGACCAGTATGAGAGAGTGAGAGCGATAACACCAAATTTAATACACCTGCTCCCCATTCACACCTGAGACCTTGTAACACTAATGAGTCACATGACACCAGGGAGAGAAATTGGCTAATTGGGCCCAATTTGGACATTTTCACTTAGGGGTGTACTCACTTTTGTTGCCAGTAGTTTAGACATTAATGGCTGTGTGTTGAGTTATTTTGAGGGGACAGCAAATTTACACTGTTATACAAGCTGTACACTCACTACCTTACATTGTAGAAAAGTGTCATTTCTTCAGTGTTGTCACATAAAAAGATATAATAAAATATTTATATATACACACGCACAATATTTATAAAAATGTGAGGGGTGTACTCACTTTTGTGAGATACTGTATATACTTTATTCTTGTTATTATTGCATTATGATGGGATGCCTGTTAAAAGAAATAAATAAAAAAAAAAGTCTGTGGCTAGAACTCCGCTTTAACAAACTTTGTTGTACATTTCTACCTTTTTTGTTCTAAAGAAAAATCTGTTTGTCTGTGTCCATGTGCAGGGTGAATGTGTATGGGAGTGGTTTTTATAATTATCAATCTGCTGCACCTTCAGGGTTATAATGAGGAAAGCCTCACTGTCTGCATCCCTATAGATGTGATTTTCCTATGGGAGTATCACACCAAAATGACATTTTTGTTGCAGGGGATTCCCAAAATCTGACTTGTATTGGGAAATTCAGTGAGCCAATGACAAAAGCAGGAACTGGCATATCTGGGGACCTGGAAGTATTCTGTACACATATGGTTTACAGAACACCTCCAGGTTTCCACATTGCATTTCACAGAAAATTACAGAGCTGCAGATTGAAAAGGAAAGGTAATTTTTAATAACATTCAATTACAATATGACTTGTGTTGCAATTCTATATGCTAGAATATTTTTTTATTGACTATTTTTTTTCCACAAAAGTGGCGTTGCCATTTAACCACTTTCAGACCGCTGGCCCACCCGCAATATACTGTGGACGGGCAGCCTGTGCAGGAAAAGTGACGTACTGTTATGCCACTGCCTGATTCTGGGTTTAGGGTGTGCGCATGTGCCCCCCCTCCACATGACACTCGCTGTGACTGTACACAGTGGGAGACTGTCAGCAAGTCCCGGCCGTGAATCTGCTGATCGGCTGTGTCCAGTCACAGCTGAGAGCCCTGTTTTGACAATCAACACAGGAATCTGTGCAGAGGGAATGATCAAAGAGATGTGTTAGTAAAAGCAGCACATAATACTCACATTGTTAGGCACACATTTAACCCCTTGATCACCCTAGATGTTAACCCCTTCCCAGCCAGTGTCATTAGTACAGGGACAGTGTTTAGTATTAGCACTGATTACTGTCAGTGGCAGTTAGTCAATTCCCCCCAGCGTCAGTTAGTGTCAGATTGTCCGTTGCACTATCAAAGTCCCATTATAAGTCGTTGATCACTGCTGTTAGTGGTATTAAAAAATAAATAAAAAAATTCCAGTATACAGTCGTGCTCAAGTTTGCATACCCTGGCAGAAATTGGGAAATTTTGGCATTAATATTGAAAATATGACTGATCATGCCAGAAAACTGTCTTTTATTTAAGGATAACAATCACATGAAGCCATTTATTATCACATAGTTTTTTGGATCCTTTTTAAATCATAATGATAACAGAAATCACCCAAATGGCCCTGATAAAAAGTTTACATATACTGGAATGTTTGGCCTTGGTACAGACACAGAAGGTGTCACACACAGGTTAAAATGGCAATTAAAGGTTAATTTCCCACATTTGTGGCTTTTTAAATCGCAATTAGTGTCTTTGTATAAATAGTCAATGAGTTTGTTAGCTCTCACATGGATGCATTAAGCAGCCTAGACACTGAGCCATGAGGAGGTAGAAAAGAACAGTCAAAAGACCTGCGTAACAAGGTAATGAAACTTTACAAAGATGGAAAAGGATATAAAAAGATATCCAAAGCCTTGAATATGCCAGTCAGTGCTGTTTAATCACTTATTAAGAAGTGGAAAAGTATGGGCTCTTTTGATACCAAGTCAAGGTCAGGTAGACCAAGAAAGATTGGTGCGAATCTTTCACATGTGATTGCTATCCTTAAATAAAAGACAGTTTTTTGGCATGATCAGTCATATTTTCAATATTAATGTCAACATTTCACAATTTCTGCCAGGATATGCAAATTTTTTTTTTATCAAATAACATTTTATTGTAATATTTGTTTTACAAGCATACATAATACGTTGAAAATGACAAGAGAAAAGAAGGAACATATAACGATGTACATGTATACAACAAATCCCTTCATTTTTCCCTGTTAAATTACTCAAAACTGTGCGAGTCATTAGAACACTTGGAGTGTAGAGAAATAGAAAGGAGGAAAAGAAAATGAAAGAAGAGGAGGGGGGAGGGAGGGGGGAGGGGGTTGTTGATGGTAGGGACTCATGGTGGATCCTCTCGAAGATGCCACAGCTCCCATACTTTGTTGTGTGCTTCCAGCCTGTCCTGAATCCTGGCCGTCATCTTCTCCATCAACTCCACATCCTTGATTCTGGCGTATAGAGCTTCAGAGGTGGGGGGGAGGGTTTTTTTCCAGTGCAAGGCGATAAGACATCGTGCCGCTGTGAGTATGTGGCGCATTAATTTTTTGCTGGGTGTAGGAATTTTTAGTTGCTGGACTCCTAGGAGGAATGACTTGGGGGTCATGGGGATCTGTACCTCCAGAAGACCTGCCAGCAGCTGCTGAACCACAGCCCAGTAGGGGGTAATCAGTGGGCAGCTCCAAAAAAGGTGAAGGAGGGTCCCTCTTTCTTTTTGACATCGCCAACAGCGATCAGAGCTAGAAGGATATATGGTGTGGAGGGTGTCTGGAGTCATATACCAGTAGAGGAGGATTTTATAGGTGTTTTCCTTATATAGAGTACAGAGGGAACTTTTGGCTGCCTGGGTCCATATCGTCTGCCATTGCTCCAAAGGGAGTTCCTCTTCGAGGGCTTTTTCCCATTTGATCATATAGGCATGTTTACCTTTAGTTTCCAGTGGGTAGGCATTTATTATTTTGTACATATCAGAAATTAAGCCCTTCTGGGCCGTGCCCCCCAGGATTATGCTTTCAAAAGACGTTGGTGTGGAGAATTGTAGGCCAGGCGATATGGACAGGGCATAGTGGCGTATCTGCAAGTAGCTGTAGAAAACTTGATGTGGCAGGCCATGTTTAGTCTGAAGATCAGAGAAGGATAATAGCCTTCGTGATCTAGGATCTACTAGGTGTCCATAGTGAAAAAGGTTCCGTGACGACCATGGGTGAGACATCTGGTGAGTGAGGCTATCTGGAATTTTGGGGTTGCAGACGAAGGACGTTAGGACTGATTTTTCTGAGGACAACTCATGTAAGCGGGATAGTTTGATCCATAATTGATGAAGCTGGGACATAGTTCCCAGTAAGCGCTCCGGGGGAACCTCTGCCCTCGTGTTCCATAGTAAACTATTTGGGTGGATGGGGGCTAACCATATCTTTTCTATTTCCGTCCATCTGTTGTAGGACTTTTGAGTGAACCACGAGGTTATTGCTCGTAGTTGGGTGGCTTGGTAATATTTAATAAGGTTGGGGAAGGCAAGGCCTCCATCTGAACGCGCCGACATCATTACCGACTGGGGAATTCTATGTCGTTTATAATTCCAGGTGAATTTAAAAAGGTCCGATTGGAGTTTATTCAGATGATTGCGGGGGACTGGGATTGGTAATGTTTGGAAGAGGTAGAGTAATTTCGGGAGGATTGTCATCTTAATCGATGCAATCCGGCCTAACAGGGAGATATGGTGTCTCTTCCAGGTTGTAAGCAGAGCTCTGACGGAACGGAAAAGGGGAGGAAAGTTTTCCTGGTATAGAGTGTTGAATTGTGTGGTGATGTGTACCCCCAGGTATTTCAATGATGTGGTTTTCCAATGGTATGTGAAATTTGCCTTTAGGTGTGCTATTTCCGTTTCCGAGATATTAATTGGAAGGGCCTCTGACTTAGAAGTATTAATTTTATAGCCCGATAGGGCTCCGTATTTGTCAAGCTCTGCGTGTAGATTTGGAAGGGAAATTCTGGGTTGGGTTAGGGTGAGAATCACGTCATCAGCGAATAAGGAGACCTTAAACTCCCGGCCCCTGACTGAGATTCCTCGGATATCCTGGTTGCCTCGAATAGAGGCCGCCAGGGGTTCGACACAGAGTGCGAATAGTAGGGGTGATAGTGGGCATCCTTGACGGGTTCCATTTGTTATGGAGAAGGTGGAGGAAAGGGCAAAAGGAGTCCTAACCTGTGATGTGGGATTGGAATAGAGGTGTTTTATGGCTCTCAGGAATGGTCCCTGAAACCCCACATGTTGTAATGTGGCGAACAGGAAGGGCCACCCAAGTCGGTCAAAGGCCTTTTCGGCGTCCAGACTAAGTAGCAAAGACGCTGCTTTCTCCCTGTTCGCCACATCCACCAGGTCAATCACCTTCCTGGTATTGTCCCCTGCCTGTCTAAGGGGGACGAAGCCCACCTGGTCTTTATGAATTAGAGATGGGAGGATCATGTTCAGTCGGATTGATAGTAGTTTAGTAAAGATTTTCAGGTCTGAGTTCAGTAGGGCGATGGGTCTGTAGTTAGCACATAGGGTAGGGTCTTTGTCTGGTTTGGGGATCAGAGTGATGAACGATCGTTGCATGTCTAATGGGACAGGGGAGTCTCGGTAAAAGGCGTTAAATAGTTTACACATATGTGATAGGACAATGGGAAGGAAGGCCTTATAATATTCGTAAGGTAATCCGTCCGGTCCTGGGGCTTTGTGGGATGGGAGGGTCTTAATGGTCTGTTCTATTTCCTCCTCAGTGATCGGCATGTTTAGGGTTGTCAGGTCAGAGGTTTGGAGCTGTGAGACTCCACTCTGTGTAAGGTAACGTTGCATGCGCTGGAGGAGGTCTGGGGGAGTAGGGTTACTGGGAATATTAGGATTGTTGTAAAGGTCCTGGTAGTAGTCTGCGAAGGTGTTGGCAATGTCTTTGGGGTGAGTCAACAGGGTTCCTTGTTTATTCTTGATTTGGTGTGGTGTGGACATGTGAGTATTGTCTCTTAGTTTCCTCGCTAGTAAGGAGTGTGCTTTATTGCCTTTATCATAGTACATTTGTCTTAGTCTAAGGATGGCTTTTTCTACCCGCCCCATAGCTAAGTCACTCAGAGTTGTTCGCAAATGTACGATTTTTTTGAAAAGGGTTAGGGTGGGGGACCTTTGCAGTTGGTTTTCTAAGGCTCTAAGCTCTTTTTCGGTTTGAAGTTTAGTGGCCAGGGCATCTTTTTTCATAGCAGAAGATAGTGCTATGCATCTACCTCGGATTACGGCCTTATGGGCTTCCCACAATGTGGGGGGGGACACATCAGGGGTATTATTTTCGGCAAAGTAGTATTTTAAAGTAGTTGTTAATTCCGTTGTCGATGGGGGGTGCTGGAGAAGAAATGTATTCAATTTCCAGTTGTAGGGCCTACGGTTGTCGGAACCTAGTTCCAACTTAAGTAAGATGGGTGCATGGTCAGACCATGAGATTGGGAGTATCCGCGCTTCCCGTGTAATTCTAAGTGTGGAGTTATTTACAAAGAAATAATCGATGCGCGAGTGTGTTTGGTGGGGGGCTGAATAAAACGTATACTGCCGATCGCCTGGGTGGAGCGCCCTCCAGGCATCGAAGAGAGCATAACGTCTAGTGAGCTTGCGGAAAAGCTTCGAGTCTCGTAGGGCTCGAGCTGGTGTCGCCCTGGGGCTCACCACCTGACGATCTACAGTTGTTGAGTGGGTTCGATTAAAGTCGCCCCCCACCACCAAGATCTCGTGCTCAGATTTAAAGAGGCGAGTAAGTACTTTAGATAAGAAGTTATATTGTCTAACATTGGGGGCATAGAGGGTGCAGAGGGTAATTACCTGTTTTTGCCACTGTCCACGGAGGATGAGAAAGTGGCCATGTGGGTCGCTGTATTGGGCCGTGCACTTAAAGGGAGACCCATTTTTAATGAGAATGGCAACCCCTGCTCGTTTATGTGGACCTGAAGAGTGATATACTTGGGGGAAGTATTTAGAAGCGAATGTAAATGAGCCCCCTTTGTCAAAGTGTGTTTCTTGGACAAAAATAATGTCTGCTCCAGATTGTCTGAACTCCTTTAGCGCCAGATGCCTCTTTTTATTGGAGTTTAGGCCGTGAACGTTTAGAGATAAGATCCTAGCCATGGTGTCATATTAGGGGGAAAAAACGCCTTACCTGATGTGGAGAAGATTTTCTGAAGATTATGGGGTGGCTGTGCGCATGCAACGAGAGGAGAGCCAGGCAGGTTCTGCAGGATACACGGCGGGTTCCATGGTGATGGATATGCATGGGAGGGGAAGAAAGATGAGAGGAGGAATAAGAGAAGAAAAGGAAGGAAGGAAGAGACTGTAGTTAGTGCATATTAAACATGTATATAATCGATTAACTGTTATCATAGGACCTTGAGAGGCTGAGAAGCCTAGGTCGGAACGGGATTCCCGGGATCCCCCCAACAAAGGTCCGAAAGGGCCGGTCGGGTGGATGCAGGGGAGCCCTAGTTTGGTCATATAGAACATAAATTGTAAAATGGCTATAACTGCTAACATTTAACCAGGAGAGGGTGACCGGGCGTGATATCCCTTACTCTCTCTAGTCTCCTCAGAGACATGCCCATATAGTAAACTAGAATGTAAAGCTGGGGCGCAAGATGGGGGGGGACTAAATATACTATACTGTCCAGGGCTGTCACCAGCAATGTCTGGTGATCGAGTAGACCTTCCACAGGTGTCTTGAGTGCTTCGTCAGTGCCGCTGGAGTCAGCCATTTCTGTGTTTGGTGCTCTTGCGGGGTGCCTCTTTGTTTCGGGGTCTGTTAGATGAAGGGACCTTCTGCCAGGTTGTAGGTGGGGTGGTGACTAGATCCCATTCTGGAAGTCGAGGGACGGGTATTCCCACTGTGTCGCAGAAGGCTTGCAGATCTTCTGGGTATCTCAGGGTGGCAGTTTTGCCTTGATTTTTAGCTGTGAGGCTGAAGGGGAACCCCCAGCGGTAGGGGATATCTTCCTCTTGTAGGGTGCGCAGTAGTGGTTGAAGGAGTCTGCGTTTTTGAAGTGTGATCCATGAGAGATCCGGATACAGCTGTACCTGAGCATCTTTGTAGGTCACTTTGCGCGCTAGGCGCGCCTGCCGCATAGTGTCCTCTTTCAGGGGGTAGGAGTTAATCCTACATATAATATCTCTCGGTTGTGAAGTAGCATTTTTGGGGCGTAGGGCTCGGTGGGCTCTGTCCATTTCTATGAACTTAGTGATGGGCTCGCCCAAAAGGTTGTTAAACACATCTTGTAGGGTATGTTGTATGTCTTCTGGACCGTCAACTTCTGGGATTCCTCTCACTCGTATGTTGTTTCTGCGTCCTCTATTATCTAGGTCTTCCACGTGTCGCTGCATATCTCTTAACATAGTATGGTGGTCTGCTCCCTGGAGTTGTGTTCTGTGGACTGCTAGCTTGGTCTCTTGGATTTCTTCTTCGGCCATTTCCACTCTATCGGCTAAGTGTTTAAGGCCCGATTGGAGCACTTGTATTTCCGAGCGACACGTGGACTTCACATCTTCTATCAGTTGTCTAAAGTCCTCTTTAGTGGGAATCGCCTGCAAGTATGCTTGCCACTGTGGAGGTACTTGTTGGGGGTAATCTGGCGCTGCAGGCCGTTGAGCTGGAGGTGTGCGGGGGGGTAGAGGTTGGGGGCCAGGGATATTGAGGCCTAGGGTCTGATGCGCCGCTCTCGGTGGAAAGTCCCAGGGTTCACTCCAAGATGGGGTCTGAACAATTGGGGTAGGCCCAGTTGCGGCCCTTCTCTGGGCATGGGGGTCAGGTAGGCTCACTTTTTGAGCGTAAGTGGCCTGTGGCGCTGGCCGTTCTCTGGGTGGGCTGAGTGCCTGTGAGAGGGCCAATCTTTGGGTCTTCAATGGTGGTGAGTTAAGCCCTGCGTGGCTGGGGGGTGCTGGTCTCCCTGCGAGTTCTGGCGGGGTCTGGATAGCTGGATGCACTGGGTCCGGTAGGGCTGGGAAGTCCATAGAGAAGACTGAAGAGGTAGGGGAGTCTGGCTCAGTGCCATGGATGCAGGGATCCGATGCCGTTCTCAGCAAGCGAGGGAACGCTTCTGAGCACTGTGTGTATTGCTGGGGGGGAGGGCCCGTCATGGCGCCATTTGGGCCTTGTGATGCAGCCTCCTGGGAAGGGGATCTGGAGGGAGGACTCACCGCTCCTGGAGAGGAGGATCCGGTAGTACTGCTCATCGGAGCCGATCCGACTTCCACGGGGTTTCGCTGCGGTGGATGGGGCGATGGAGGGGTCCGGGCGGAACTCCGGGAGTAGGCCGCGGGAGTGTCCGGCGCCATCTTGGCCGCTCCTGTCTGTGGTATGTCCGTCGGCGGGAAGTAGGACCGGAGGTCTACGGAGGATCCTGGCGGGGGTAAGGATGATCCCCTGGCTGCTGTGGATCTGGTGGTTCGAGATCTGCCCATGTAGAAGCAGTGTAATGTCCCCTTTGCGCTGTGTATTCACGGGCTTAGAGAGAGCAGATGGATCAGGCTGCCATCCAGAGCGGCTTCCGGTCACGCCCCCCGATATGCAAATTTTTAAGCACAACTGTATATACCATAGTTTGTAGATGATATAATTTTGACGAAAATCAATATACACTTATTGAAATTTTTTTTCACCAAAGACTTGTAGCAGAATACATTTTGGCCAACATTTATAAAAAAATTTAATTTTGTTTTTATATATGTTTGTACAGTTTGTACAGCACATTTTGTGCAAAACAAGGAAAAATTTACACACAATACATTGTTTACAAATTCAAGAATGAACATAGATTTCCTCCATTAGCCTGACATGTTTCAGGAAAATTATCCCTTCCTCAGAGGCGTTTTTAGGAGAGGGTATAGATATATTCAATATTGAATTGTAGAGAGATATTCAAAAACAATTTTATTTAGAAAAATAAAAGAATTTGCCGCTGTTTGTCCATCTAATTTTAATGAACCCCGTCCAAGCTCGGAACAGCCCTCACAAAGGTCCCTAAGGGACCACCACCGCAGGGTAATCACAAGAAAGCCTTTGAGCGAGTGTATTTCAGCAGCAAATTCTTTTATTTTTCTAAATAAAATTGTTTTTGAATATCTCTCTACAATTCAATTCAATTCAAAAGTATCAAGGAGAACTAAAAATGATTGGTAATGCCATTTTCTTTCACCGCCCCTACATGGCGGCGGCTTCCAGGTCTCCTCCACGCCATCCCTCGCTCACTCAGCCGATCCCGTCGGATCGGAGGCCCATGCTTGCGCGGGAAAACTCTTTTTTTTAAAAAGAAAGGAGAGGGATCACCCAGATAAGCATTTTTTTTCCTCCTAAAAAGTTTTCACACTTTATCCTATGGTGGAGGAAATTCACTAAGTAGGGTATACCAGCAATTAACGCTGTTATATCCTCTGTGAATAAGTTTGACTTGTCCGGCAGACAATGCTCAAATGCTTAGGGATCCAACGGATAAAAAGGTGGAATTCCTATTGGAAAAAAAAACACTTTTTTTTTTTTTCTCTGGCAGATTGAGTGTCTCAGCCTGCGCTGACAGTAATTGCTTAATCATTGAGAGATCAGTTTAAACAGGTGTTCAAGGTTATCCTGCTGAGCAGGCCCAGGAGGCAGCTTTATGTTTGCAATAGTTGCTATGAGAGATTCTATCCTTCAGGCCTTGCACCCTTCGCTAAGCGCCTTGTAAGAAGCTCCTGGCTAGTTTTCCTTTTTGCGGTGAAACAGCTATTTGGAGATGTTTTTGATAATACAGCCAAAGAAATTCTAGTGGAAAGCACCCCTTTTGCCATTTAAGAAAAGGAGTAAATGTATTTTCATTTTAAAGCTCCTTCTCCTGTGCCAGAGGCATCAGCCTCCAGGCAGTCACGGCGGCTTCCACCGTCAGGTTCAATCGAATAGGGGAAATTCTTCTGCAGTTCTCAAGGATCTGTCAGGAAGAGTGTCGAGACGAATGGGGGACTTCCTCAATTACTCCAGGGTACAAACTGGAGTTCCAAGAGTTCCCGTCTCCTCTGGTGTTCCCCTTTACCCCAGAGTCTGCAGAATTTCCCCTTAAAGCAGTGTGCCAGACAATAAGTATTTCTAGACAGGGGTCAGGTCAGCCATGGCAGCCCCCTCACAGCACAGAGCCTTTTACTTTATATGACAAGCCCCCCCACCCCAGTATGTGTGAGCATTTCCCCACCTCCATAGGACTACAAACTCCAGCATAGTAGGCTGTGCTCTTATTTCTCTGCTGCTCCCCAGTGCCCCACACACACATTGTGACTGAGAATGATGACTGCACTAATATACAAGAGGACACCTCAAAAAATAATTCAGCTGTCATCAAGTGATATTTATCATCCCTTGTGATACCTTGGGTAGTGACATATCCTTTTTATGGAGAAATCTGGGGTTTATTAGACCCCTGATCCCTCCTCTGCCCTCCAAGGCATATTGGCTGCTTTCTTAGCTGGTACCAGCCAGGTAAATGCAGAACCGATACTGGAAGTGAGGAAATCTTCATAACTTATGGCCTCAGTTTTCACAGAGGAGAGGGAGAAACTGATGTTCCTCCTTCTTCTTTGTGCGCTGCCAATCCGACCAGATGGAATGGGAGAGCCTAGGAGAACAGGGGAGGGCTGTGGCTGAATGCAGCAGGGATCATTTTTGCTGTGCAAAATCACATCAGAGGCCCCCCTACATCCCAGTCTACAGAGATCCCCTTTGTGTCAGAGTCCCCCCCCCCCTACAGTGTATATAAAGATGACACCAGAGTCCACAGCATTCTTTAGATCAGATTTCCCAGTGTGAATTGGAACTCTGTAGATTTTGATGTAAGGTGGGGCTCTCTGGGAACTCTAAGGGGGGAACTGTGATATAAGATGTAACGCTATTGACTCTGGTGTAAGGGGTAATTCAAGAGCTTGGCTTATAGTTTTGTTAGCTGTTTTTTTTTTTTGTTAAGGTTATCTGAAAGATGGGTTTTAAATGTTTTGACAGGGGCGCAGTTTCAGTGCTTGCCATAGGCGCCATTTTCACTAGATACGCCTCTGTCAAGCGCTATGATAGGATGGTAATTCTGACGCGTTTTGACCCCGTTGGGTCATCTTCAGAGGATTCAGACGCTGTAACAAAATTTACGTATTGAAATTCATGGATATGACCATTAAAATTAAAATATAATATAATACATATAGGTTTATCAGTATAATTACCAATCACATTGTGTTTAAACAGTTTCTCCTGAGCCTAAAAATCTCAGAGATCTCCCCCACCGGGTCCCGGCAGGGGTCCTAGGCCGTCCACCACGTCAACAGGGGGAAAAGAGGGCTGATCGCCCATGCGTGTCTTACAAGGAGTCACATCAAGTGGATAATTCCCAAGACCGGGGAAGGGCGTGGGAGTAGGCGAGCGGGACCTGCAGTCAAAGCATCAAATGACAGACAACAGTGCCATCAGTGCATTATGTTTAGCACGGATAGAAAATTATATATGTCATTGTCAATATTTTTTTTTAAAACTCTGTTTATAATTGTTTGATGTCTGTATTTTTGGAGGTTAGCGATGTATGGATATTCCCATGGTGGTGATGGTAAAAATGGGGATATTAACAAAGGTAAATATAACTACATGTGAATGTCAGTATGTCAAAGTGGGTGGTAAATAAATGGTGGTATATATATTATTGCCGTAAATGAAATGGCAGAGAATGTGGGGAAAGAGACGAATGTGAGGAGAACATGTGGGGGAAGACAGGAACGGACTGACTAGTGGGGATAAAGGGGAAGAAAAACATTTAATTTACGGCAATTATATATATACCACCATTTATTTACCACCCACTTTGACATACTGACATTCACATGTAGTTATTTTTACCTTTCTTAATATCTTCATGTTTACCATCACCACCATGGGAATATCCATACGTTGCTGACCTCCAAAAATACAGACAACATCAAACAATTATAAACAGAGTTTTAAAAAAAAATATTGACAATGACATAATTTTCTATCCGTGCTAAACATAATGCACTGATGGCACTGTTGTCTGTCATTTGATGCTTTGACTGCAGGTCCCGCTCGCCTACCCCCACGCCCTTCCCGGTCTTGGGAATTATCCACTTGATGTGACTCCTTGTAAGACATGCATGGGCGATCAGCCCTCTTTTCCCCCTGTTGACGTGGTGGACGGCCTAGGACCCCTGCCGGGACCCAGTGGGGGAGATCTTGGAGATTTTTAGGCTCAGGAGAAACTGTTTAAACACAATGTGATTGGTAATTATACTGATAAACATATATGTATTATATTATATTTTAATTTTTATGGTCATATCCATGAATTTCAATACGTAAATTTTGTTACATCGCCTGAATCCTCTGAAGATGACCCAACGGGGTCGAAACGCGTCTGTTTACCATCCTATCATAGCGCTTGAACATTGTATAATTTTGTGCCAGTTTTATTTGTTATCTCCTGTAACACAGCTCTTATTTTAACCATCATGGTAATTTTCTGTGATCACGTTGCCATTGAAGTCCAACAAAATAAAAATCTTTTCAAGTTACAGCTTACGATTTTCATAATTTCTTGCTGCCTAGAAAACCCCATGGGGGATATTTCCTTTTTCTTCTTGAGGTTCAGTAGTTTCTACTTTGGTTAATGCAAGGGAGCCAGCCTCCATAATTATATATTATGGAGTCTGGGAAACATATGTCTCCTGGTGTGAAACCAGGAGCTGCACCCCAGGAAATAGGTCAAAGGTAGAATCCATGACTTTCTGCAGATGGGGTGAGAAATAAGGCTAGCCTTGAGTGCTTTCTAAGGACAGGTCTCGGCCTTATCGGTATTATTTCAACGACCACTTGCTTCGCATTCTTTGGTTCGTAACTTTATTTAGGGGGGTAACACGGCTTAATCTCCGGTTAGGTAACCCCTGAACCCTTGTGACTTGAATTTAGTTTTGTCGGCATTACAAAGCAGCCTTTTTTTGGGCCGATACAACATATTCCCTTGGTCCTTTTTTGACAAGGAAACTATTTTTTTCTGGTAACCATATCTGTTGCAAGAAGGGTATCAGAATTGGCTGCTCTTTCTTGTAAACAACCATATTTCTATTATTCAAGGGTAAGGTTGCGTCCTCATCCTAACTTTTTACCGTAGGTAATATCAGGTTTTTATCTAAACCAGGATATTGTTCTACCTTCATTTTTTCAGAACCCTGTTCTATGGAAGAAGAATCACTACATTCTCTTGATGTGGTGAGAGCAGTCAAAGTCTACTTAAGGTGTCTACTCAGATTCGGAAAACGGATGTTTTGTTCGTGTTGCCTGAAGGTCCTAAAAGAGGACAGGCAGCATCCAGATCTACTATTTCTAAATGGATTCAACAAGTAATTGTTCAAGCTTATGGTTTAACCGGTTCAATACATGGGCATTTTCACCCCCTTCCTTCCCAGACCAATTTTTAGTTTTCAGCGCTGTCGCACTTTAAACAACAATTGCGCGGTCGTGCGACGTTGTACCCAAACAAAACTGACGTCCTTTTTTTCCCCACAAATAGAGCTTTCTTTTGGTGGTATTTGATCACCTCTGTGGTTTTTATTTTTTTTTACTAGTAATAGCGGCGATCGTGATTTTTTTTCGTGACTGCGACATTATGGCGGACACATCGGACACTTTTGACACATTTTTGGGACCATTCACATTTATACAGCGATCAATGCTATAAAATTGCATTGATTACTGTGTAAATGTGACAGTCAGTGAAGGGATTAACCACTAGGGGGACACAAGGGGTTAAATGTGTTTCCTAGGGAATGCTTCTAACTGTAGGGGGCGGGGACGTACAAGGGGAGGAGACCGATCAGTGTTCCTCTGTACTGGGAACACAGATCGCTCTCCTCTCACCTGACAGGACGTGGATCTGTGTGTTTACACACACAGATCCACGGTCCGGCCCGGTTAACGGGCAATCGCGGGTGCCCGGCGGACATCGTGGCTGCCGGGCACACGCACCGGGTCCAGAGCAACGCGGCGGGCGGGCGCGCGCGCGCCCCCTAGACGGCCGGGAACCCGAGGCCGTCATATGACGTCCACCCAGGATGGGAGATCCCATCTGTGGACGTCATATGACTATATGTGGGTAGGGAAGTGGTTAAAGAGATAGTTCTACCCTCTCAAATCAAATCGCACTCCTCTAGGGCTGTTAGTGCTTCGTGAGCGGTGCATCACCAAGCCTCCATGGCTCAATTCTGCAAGGCCGCAACTTGGTCTTCCATCTATACATTTACCAGATTCTATCTGGTGGATGTAAAAAGACATGAGGATGTCGCCTTTGGGTGCAGTGTACTGCAGGTAGCAGTATAAATCCTCTGATCTCATGGTGCCCTACTTTGGTTGTGTCTCCCTCCCCTCAGTTGGCATTGCTCTGGGACATCCCAATAGTAATTACTATGGCTCTGTGTCCCTTTGATGTACGATTAAAGAAAATATGATTTTTATAACAGCTTACCTGTAAAATCCTTTTCATTTGAACTACATCGCCCTTCTTTCTAGTATACACGTGTATTGCTTTGCTACAAAACTGAGATACTCCCAGTAGTGGGAGGGGTTATACAGGGAGGCAACTTCCTGTCTTAGGGTGTGCCAGTGTCAAGCACCTGAAGGTGGACTATAACCCACATAGTAATTACTATGGCTCTGTGTCCCGTGATGTACTTCAAAAGAAAAGGATTTTACAGGTAAGCTGTTATAAAAATCCTGTTACTTCAAATGACAGTTTGGGAGTAGGCAGTTAAATTTTAAGAAATACAATGTAAAATTGACAAGGGGACACCAACATAGTTGTATCTTTGATTGTAAAAACGACGGGATAATGGTGTTGTAACTTGCACAAAAAAAAAACACATAATAATATTATTCTTGATATCACTAGAAAAATTTGAAAATTCGTTTGCAATAATTCCTATCAGTTTCACCAGCAAAGCACCTTCATTAATATCCCATTAAAGAAGAAGAGAATTGTGCGCTGCATTTGGAGATTTCATAATTTGCCACATCACGAATGTTAATTCTCCATTACAAACACTAGTTTACAAGACCGACCGCTTCTGCTTCCGAGCATGCGTGTTTGTACTTTGGACTTTTGTCCACACGATCAGAAAATCCGACAGCACACATTTGTTGGCGGAAAATTTTAAGACATGCTAGCCAATATTTGTTGGCGGAAAGTCCGACAACAATTGTCCGATGGAGCATACACACGGTTGGATTTTCCGCCAACAGCCTGACATCCAACATTTCCCGTCGGAAAATCTGATTGTGTGTACGGGGCTCAAGATTCCATGGAAACTTCCCAGTCTTATCTAGAGTTTTAGATTATTTTGCAGACCTCTGTCTACTCAGAGATAGCATCATATCAAATTCTCCTTTAACCGGCCCCCTCCTCCTATATAGTAATATAAGGGTTGCGCGGGACCGCTATTGTTCTGGGATGATGTCACAAGAGTACCTGTCCTACAGCTGCCCATTACCAGAGTACCCGTCACACAGCCACCATCACCAGAGTACCCAGTAAGTGCCCAGTAGGCAAGTGGTTAAAATGACACTATACCCTATTTAAAAAGAAAAATATATATTCAAGTATCTATTGTTAACCACTTAAGAATATTTTACCCCCTTCATGACCAGGCCATTTTTTGGTATCCAGCCCTGTGCTACTTTAACTGGTAATTGTGCAACACTGTACCCAAACAAAATGTATATAATTGTTTCACACATATAAAGCTTTCCTTTGGTGGTATTTGATCACCACTGGGTTGTTTTTTTAGAAATATAAATGAAAAAAGACCAAAAGATTTGGAAAAAAAAAGCTTTATTTTCTGCATGCCTAAAACTGTTCTCTTTTGCTTTCAAGCTACCCAGCAGTTGTTCCTGGGAATGAACATATGAGGACACACAGCACCTTTACACAGTACGAAGACATTTCTATTCACAAAAAACAAGAGAAATTAATGTCCTTGCATTTTCAAACCAGCAGAGAGGATTGTGATTTGTTGAGGTGGAGATGTTCCTGAGTGTGCTGTTACTGTGATGAAGTATTGCTGGCTGCAGGTATTGAGCAGCACATGTTGTCAGCCCTATTCTTATTATTGTCAGGTGACAGCAGAGACTGAGAGCGGGGAGTCAGAGACTGAGAGCGGGGAGTCAGAGACTGGGAGCGGGGAGTCAGAGACTGGGAGCGGGGAGTCAGAGACTGGGAGCGGGGAGTCAGAGACTGGGAGCGGGGAGTCAGAGACTGGGAGCGGGGAGTCAGAGACTGGGAGCGGGGAGTCAGAGACTGGGAGCGGGGAGTCAGAGACTGGGAGCGGGGAGTCAGAGACTGGGAGCGGGGAGTCAGTGCTGGGAGCGGGGAGTCAGTGCTGGGAGCGGGGAGTCAGTTCTGGGAGCGGGGAGTCAGTTCTGGGAGCAGGGAGTCAGTTCTGGGAGCAGGGAGTCAGTTCTGGGAGCAGGGAGTCAGTTCTGGGAGCAGGGAGTCAGTTCTGGGAGTCAGAGACTGGGAGCAGGGAGTCAGAGACTGGGAGCAGGGAGTCAGAGACTGGGAGCAGGGAGTCAGAGACTGGGAGCAGGGAGTCAGAGACTGGGAGCGGGAAGTCAGAGACTGGGAGCGGGAAGTCAGAGACTGGGAGCGGGAAGTCAGAGACTGGGAGCGGGAAGTCAGAGACTGGGAGCGGGAAGTCAGAGACTGGGAGCGGGAAGTCAGAGACTGGGAGCGGGGTGTCAGTGCTGGGAGCGGGGTGTCAGTTCTGAGAGCGGGGAGTCAGTGCTGGGAGCGGGGTGTCAGAGACTGGGAGCGGGGTGTCAGAGACTGGGAGCGGGGTGTCAGAGACTGGGAGCGGGGTGTCAGAGACTGGGAGCGGGGTGTCAGAGACTGGGAGCGGGGAGTCAGTGCTGGGAGCGGGGAGTCAGTGCTGGAAGCGGGGTGTCAGAGACTGGGAGCAGGGAGTCAGTGCTGGGAGCGGGGAGTCAGAGACTGGGAGCGGGGAGTCAGAGACTGGGAGCGGGGAGTCAGAGACTGGGAGCGGGGAGTCAGAGACTGGGAGCGGGGAGTCAGAGACTGGGAGCGGGGAGTCAGAGACTGGGAGCGGGGTGTCAGAGAGTGGGAGCGGGGAGTCAGAGACTGGGAGCGGGGAGTCAGAGACTGGGAGCGGGGAGTCAGAGACTGGGAGCGGGGAGTCAGAGACTGGGAGCGGGGAGTCAGAGACTGGGAGCGGGGTGTCAGAGACTGGGAGCGGGGAGTCAGAGACTGGGAGCGGGGAGTCAGAGACTGGGAGCGGGGAGTCCGTTCTGGGAGCGGGGAGTCCGTTCTGGGAGCGGGGAGTCAGAGACTGGGAGCGAGGAGTCAGAGACTGGGAGCGGGGAGTCAGAGACTGGGAGCGGGGAGTCAGAGACTGGGAGCGGGGAGTCAGAGACTGGGAGCGGGGAGTCAGAGACTGGGAGCGGGGAGTCAGAGACTGGGAGCGGGGAGTCAGAGACTGGGAGCGGGGAGTCAGTGCTGGAAGCGGGGAGTCAGAGACTGGGAGCGGGGTGTCAGAGACTGGGAGCGGGGTGTCAGAGACTGGGAGCGGGGTGTCAGAGACTGGGAGCGGGGAGTCAGTGCTGGGAGCGGGGAGTCAGAGACTGGGAGCGGGGAGTCAGAGACTGGGAGCGGGGAGTCAGAGACTGGGAGCGGGGAGTCAGAGACTGGGAGCGGGGAGTCAGTGCTGGGAGCGGGGAGTCAGAGACTGGGAGCGGGGAGTCAGTGTGGGGAGTCAGAGACTGGGAGCGGGGAGTCAGAGACTGGGAGCGGGGAGTCAGAGACTGGGAGCGGGGAGTCAGAGCTGGGAGCGGGGAGTCAGAGCTGGGAGCGGGGAGTCAGTGCTGGGAGCAGGGTGTCAGAGACTGGGAGCGGGGAGTCAGAGACTGGGAGCGGGGAGTCAGAGACTGGGAGCGGGGAGTCAGAGACTGGGAGCGGGGAGTCAGTGCTGGGAGCAGGGAGTCAGTGCTGGGAGCGGGGAGTCAGTGCTGGGAGCGGGGAGTCAGTGCTGGGAGCGGGGAGTCAGTGCTGGAAGCGGGGAGTCAGAGACTGGAAGCGGGGAGTCAGAGACTGGGAGCGGGGAGTCAGAGACTGGGAGCGGGGAGTCAGAGACTGGGAGCGGGGAGTCAGAGACTGGGAGCGGGGAGTCAGAGACTGGGAGCGGGGTGTCAGAGACTGGGAGCGGGGTGTCAGAGACTGGGAGCGGGGTGTCAGAGACTGGGAGCGGGGTGTCAGAGACTGGGAGCGGGGTGTCAGTGCTGGGAGCAGGGAGTCAGAGACTGGGAGCGGGGAGTCAGTGCTGGGAGCGGGGAGTCAGAGACTGGGAGCGGGGAGTCAGTGCGGGGAGTCAGAGACTGGGAGCGGGGAGTCAGAGACTGGGAGCGGGGAGTCAGAGACTGGGAGCGGGGAGTCAGAGACTGGGAGCGGGGAGTCAGTGCTGGGAGCAGGGAGTCAGTGCTGGGAGCAGGGAGTCAGTGCTGGGAGCAGGGAGTCAGTGCTGGAAGCGGGGTGTCAGAGACTGGGAGCGGGGAGTCAGAGACTGGGAGCGGGGAGTCAGAGACTGGGAGCGGGGAGTCAGAGGCTGGGAGCGGGGAGTCAGAGGCTGGGAGCGGGGAGTCAGTGCTGGGAGCGGGGAGTCAGTGCTGGGAGCGGGGAGTCAGAGACTGGGAGCGGGGAGTCAGAGACTGGGAGCGGGGAGTCAGAGACTGGGAGCGGGGAGTCAGAGACTGGGAGCGGGGAGTCAGAGACTGGGAGCGGGGAGTCAGAGACTGGGAGCGGGGAGTCAGAGACTGGGAGCGGGGTGTCAGAGACTGGGAGCGGGGAGTCAGAGACTGGGAGCGGGGAGTCAGAGACTGGGAGCGGGGAGTCAGAGACTGGGAGCGGGGAGTCAGAGACTGGGAGCGGGGAGTCAGAGACTGGGAGCGGGGAGTCAGAGACTGGGAGCGGGGAGTCAGTGCTGGGAGCAGGGAGTCAGAGACTGGGAGCGGGGAGTCAGTGCGGGGAGTCAGAGACTGGGAGCGGGGAGTCAGAGACTGGGAGCGGGGAGTCAGTGCTGGGAGCGGGGAGTCAGTGCTGGGAGCGGGGAGTCAGTGCTGGGAGCGGGGAGTCAGTGCTGGGAGCGGGGAGTCAGAGCCTGGGAGCGGGGAGTCAGAGCCTGGGAGCGGGGAGTCAGAGCCTGGGAGCGGGGAGTCAGAGCCTGGGAGCGGGGAGTCAGTGCCTGGGAGCTGGGAGTCAGAGACAGAGACTGGGAGCGGGGAGTCAGAGACAGAGACTGGGAGCGGGGAGTCACAGACTGGGAGCGGGGAGTCACAGACTGGGAGCGGGGAGTCAGTGACTGGGAGCGGGGAGTCAGAGACTGGGAGCGGGGAGTCAGAGACTGGGAGCGGGGAGTCAGTGCTGGGAGCGGGGAGTCAGAGACTGGGAGCGGGGAGTCAGAGACTGGGAGCGGGGAGTCAGAGACTGGGAGCGGGGAGTCAGAGACTGGGAGCGGGGAGTCAGAGACTGGGAGCGGGGAGTCAGTGCGGGGAGTCAGAGACTGGGAGCGGGGAGTCAGAGACTGGGAGCGGGGAGTCAGTGCTGGGAGCGGGGAGTCAGTGCTGGGAGCGGGGAGTCAGTGCTGGGAGCGGGGAGTCAGTGCTGGGAGCGGGGAGTCAGTGCTGGGAGCGGGGAGTCAGTGCTGGGAGCGGGGAGTCAGTGCTGGGAGCGGGGAGTCAGAGACTGGGAGCGGGGAGTCAGAGACTGGGAGCGGGGAGTCAGAGACTGGGAGCGGGGAGTCAGAGACTGGGAGCGGGGAGTCAGAGACTGGGAGCGGGGAGTCAGTGCTGGGAGCGGGGAGTCAGAGACTGGGAGCGGGGAGTCAGAGACTGGGAGCGGGGAGTCAGAGACTGGGAGCGGGGAGTCAGAGACTGGGAGCGGGGAGTCAGTGCGGGGAGTCAGAGACTGGGAGCGGGGAGTCAGAGACTGGGAGCGGGGAGTCAGAGACTGGGAGCGGGGTGTCAGAGACTGGGAGCAGGGAGTCAGTGCTGGGAGCGGGGAGTCAGAGACTGGGAGCGGGGAGTCAGAGACTGGGAGCGGGGAGTCAGTGCTGGGAGCAGGGAGTCAGAGACTGGGAGCGGGGAGTCAGTGCTGGGAGCGGGGAGTCAGAGACTGGGAGCGGGGAGTCAGTGCGGGGAGTCAGAGACTGGGAGCGGGGAGTCAGAGACTGGGAGCGGGGAGTCAGAGACTGGGAGCGGGGAGTCAGAGACTGGGAGCGGGGAGTCAGAGACTGGGAGCGGGGAGTCAGAGACTGGGAGCGGGGAGTCAGAGACTGGGAGCGGGGAGTCAGTGCTGGGAGCAGGGAGTCAGTGCTGGGAGCAGGGAGTCAGTGCTGGAAGCGGGGTGTCAGAGACTGGGAGCGGGGAGTCAGAGACTGGGAGCGGGGAGTCAGAGGCTGGGAGCGGGGAGTCAGAGGCTGGGAGCGGGGAGTCAGAGGCTGGGAGCGGGGAGTCAGTGCTGGGAGCGGGGAGTCAGTGCTGGGAGCGGGGAGTCAGTGCTGGGAGCGGGGAGTCAGTGCTGGGAGCGGGGAGTCAGAGACTGGGAGCGGGGAGTCAGAGACTGGGAGCGGGGAGTCAGAGACTGGGAGCGGGGAGTCAGAGACTGGGAGCAGGGAGTCAGAGACTGGGAGCGGGGAGTCAGTGCGGGGAGTCAGAGACTGGGAGCGGGGAGTCAGAGACTGGGAGCGGGGAGTCAGAGACTGGGAGCGGGGAGTCAGAGACTGGGAGCGGGGTGTCAGAGACTGGGAGCGGGGTGTCAGAGACTGGGAGCGGGGAGTCAGAGACTGGGAGCGGGGAGTCAGAGACTGGGAGCGGGGAGTCAGAGACTGGGAGCGGGGAGTCAGAGACTGGGAGCGGGGAGTCAGAGACTGGGAGCGGGGAGTCAGTGCTGGGAGCGGGGAGTCAGTGCTGGGAGCGGGGAGTCAGTGCTGGAAGCGGGGAGTCAGAGACTGGGAGCGGGGAGTCAGAGACTGGGAGCGGGGAGTCAGAGACTGGGAGCGGGGAGTCAGAGACTGGGAGCGGGGAGTCAGAGACTGGGAGCGGGGAGTCAGAGACTGGGAGCGGGGAGTCAGTGCTGGGAGCAGGGAGTCAGAGACTGGGAGCGGGGAGTCAGTGCGGGGAGTCAGAGACTGGGAGCGGGGAGTCAGAGACTGGGAGCGGGGAGTCAGAGACTGGGAGCGGGGAGTCAGAGACTGGGAGCGGGGAGTCAGAGACTGGGAGCGGGGAGTCAGAGGCTGGGAGCGGGGAGTCAGAGGCTGGGAGCGGGGAGTCAGAGGCTGGGAGCGGGGAGTCAGTGCTGGGAGCGGGGAGTCAGAGACTGGGAGCGGGGAGTCAGAGACTGGGAGCGGGGAGTCAGAGACTGGGAGCGGGGAGTCAGAGACTGGGAGCGGGGAGTCAGAGACTGGGAGCGGGGAGTCAGTGCGGGGAGTCAGTGCTGGGAGCAGGGAGTCAGAGACTGGGAGCGGGGAGTCAGTGCTGGGAGCGGGGAGTCAGAGACTGGGAGTGGGGAGTCAGTGCGGGGAGTCAGAGACTGGGAGCGGGGAGTCAGAGACTGGGAGCGGGGAGTCAGAGACTGGGAGCGGGGAGTCAGAGACTGGGAGCGGGGAGTCAGAGACTGGGAGCGGGGAGTCAGTGCTGGGAGCGGGGAGTCAGAGACTGGGAGCGGGGAGTCAGTGCTGCGAGCGGGGAGTAAGTGCTGGGAGCGGGGAGTCAGAGACTGGGAGCGGGGAGTCAGAGACTGGGAGCGGGGAGTCAGAGACTGGGAGCGGGGAGTCAGAGACTGGGAGCGGGGAGTCAGAGACTGGGAGCGGGGAGTCAGAGACTGGGAGCGGGGAGTCAGAGACTGGGAGCGGGGAGTCAGAGACTGGGAGCGGGGAGTCAGAGACTGGGAGCGGGGAGTCAGAGACTGGGAGCGGGGAGTCAGAGACTGGGAGCGGGGAGTCAGAGACTGGGAGCGGGGAGTCAGAGACTGGGAGCGGGGAGTCAGAGACAGAGACTGGGAGCGGGGAGTCAGAGACTGGGAGCGGGGAGTCAGAGACTGGGAGCGGGGAGTCAGAGACTGGGAGCGGGGAGTCAGAGACTGGGAGCGGGGAGTCAGAGACTGGGAGCGGGGAGTCAGTGCTGGGAGCGGGGAGTCAGAGACTGGGAGCGGGGAGTCAGAGACTGGGAGCGGGGAGTCAGAGACTGGGAGCGGGGAGTCAGAGACTGGGAGCGGGGAGTCAGAGACTGGGAGCGGGGAGTCAGAGACTGGGAGCGGGGAGTCAGAGACTGGGAGCGGGGAGTCAGAGACTGGGAGCGGGGAGTCAGTGCTGGGAGCGGGGAGTCAGAGACTGGGAGCGGGGAGTCAGTGCTGGGAGCGGGGAGTCAGAGACTGGGAGCGGGGAGTCAGAGACTGGGAGCGGGGAGTCAGAGGCTGGGAGCGGGGAGTCAGAGGCTGGGAGCGGGGAGTCAGTGCTGGGAGCGGGGAGTCAGTGCTGGGAGCGGGGAGTCAGTGCTGGAAGCGGGGTGTCAGAGACTGGGAGCGGGGAGTCAGAGACTGGGAGCGGGGAGTCAGAGACTGGGAGCGGGGAGTCAGAGACTGGGAGCGGGGAGTCAGTGCTGGGAGCGGGGAGTCAGAGACTGGGAGCGGGGAGTCAGTGCGGGGAGTCAGAGACTGGGAGCGGGGAGTCAGAGACTGGGAGCGGGGAGTCAGAGACTGGGAGCGGGGAGTCAGAGACTGGGAGCGGGGAGTCAGAGACTGGGAGCGGGGAGTCAGTGCTGGGAGCGGGGAGTCAGAGGCTGGGAGCAGGGAGTCAGTGCTGGGAGCGGGGAGTCAGAGACTGGGAGCGGGGAGTCAGTGCGGGGAGTCAGAGACTGGGAGCGGGGAGTCAGAGACTGGGAGCGGGGAGTCAGAGACTGGGAGCGGGGAGTCAGAGACTGGGAGCGGGGAGTCAGAGACTGGGAGCGGGGAGTCAGAGACTGGGAGCGGGGAGTCAGAGACTGGGAGCGGGGAGTCAGTGCTGGGAGCGGGGAGTCAGTGCTGGGAGCGGGGAGTCAGAGACTGGGAGCGGGGAGTCAGAGACTGGGAGCGGGGAGTCAGAGACTGGGAGCGGGGAGTCAGAGACTGGGAGCGGGGAGTCAGAGACTGGGAGCGGGGAGTCAGAGACTGGGAGCGGGGAGTCAGAGGCTGGGAGCGGGGAGTCAGTGCTGGGAGCGGGGAGTCAGTGCGGGGAGTCAGAGACTGGGAGCGGGGAGTCAGAGACTGGGAGCGGGGAGTCAGAGACTGGGAGCGGGGAGTCAGAGCTGGGAGCGGGGAGTCAGAGCTGGGAGCGGGGAGTCAGAGCTGGGAGCGGGGAGTCAGTGCTGGGAGCGGGGAGTCAGTGCTGGGAGCGGGGAGTCAGAGACTGGGAGCGGGGAGTCAGACTGGGAGCGGGGAGTCAGAGACTGGGAGCGGGGAGTCAGAGACTGGGAGCGGGGAGTCAGTGCTGGGAGCGGGGAGTCAGTGCTGGGAGCGGGGAGTCAGAGACTGGGAGCGGGGAGTCAGTGCTGGGAGCGGGGAGTCAGAGACTGGGAGCGGGGAGTCAGTGCTGGGAGCGGGGAGTCAGAGACTGGGAGCGGGGAGTCAGTGCGGGGAGTCAGAGACTGGGAGCGGGGAGTCAGAGACTGGGAGCGGGGAGTCAGAGACTGGGAGCGGGGAGTCAGAGACTGGGAGCGGGGAGTCAGAGACTGGGAGCGGGGAGTCAGAGACTGGGAGCGGGGAGTCAGTGCTGGGAGCGGGGAGTCAGTGCTGGGAGCGGGGAGTCAGTGCTGGGAGCGGGGAGTCAGTGCTGGGAGCGGGGAGTCAGAGACTGGGAGCGGGGAGTCAGTGCTGGGAGCGGGGAGTCAGAGACTGGGAGCGGGGAGTCAGAGACTGGGAGCGGGGAGTCAGAGACTGGGAGCGGGGAGTCAGAGACTGGGAGCGGGGAGTCAGAGACTGGGAGCGGGGAGTCAGAGACTGGGAGTCAGAGACTGGGAGCGGGGAGTCAGAGACTGGGAGCGGGGAGTCAGAGACGGGAGCGGGGAGTCAGTGCTGGGAGCGGGGAGTCAGTGCTGGGAGCGGGGAGTCAGTGCTGGGAGCGGGGAGTCAGTGCTGGGAGCGGGGAGTCAGTGCTGGGAGCGGGGAGTCAGAGACTGGGAGCGGGGAGTCAGAGACTGGGAGCGGGGAGTCAGAGACTGGGAGCGGGGAGTCAGAGACTGGGAGCGGGGAGTCAGAGACTGGGAGCGGGGAGTCAGAGGCTGGGAGCGGGGAGTCAGAGGCTGGGAGCGGGGAGTCAGAGGCTGGGAGCGGGGAGTCAGTGCTGGGAGCGGGGAGTCAGTGCTGGGAGCGGGGAGTCAGAGACTGGGAGCGGGGAGTCAGAGACTGGGAGCGGGGAGTCAGTGCGGGGAGTCAGTGCTGGGAGCAGGGAGTCAGAGACTGGGAGCGGGGAGTCAGTGCTGGGAGCGGGGAGTCAGAGACTGGGAGTGGGGAGTCAGTGCGGGGAGTCAGAGACTGGGAGCGGGGAGTCAGAGACTGGGAGCGGGGAGTCAGAGACTGGGAGCGGGGAGTCAGAGACTGGGAGCGGGGAGTCAGAGACTGGGAGCGGGGAGTCAGAGACTGGGAGCGGGGAGTCAGAGACTGGGAGCGGGGAGTCAGAGACTGGGAGCGGGGAGTCAGTGCTGGGAGCGGGGAGTCAGTGCTGGGAGCGGGGAGTCAGTGCTGGGAGCGGGGAGTCAGTGCTGGGAGCGGGGAGTCAGAGACTGGGAGCGGGGAGTCAGAGACTGGGAGCGGGGAGTCAGAGACTGGGAGCGGGGAGTCAGAGGCTGGGAGCGGGGAGTCAGAGGCTGGGAGCGGGGAGTCAGTGCTGGGAGCGGGGAGTCAGTGCTGGGAGCGGGGAGTCAGTGCTGGAAGCGGGGTGTCAGAGACTGGGAGCGGGGAGTCAGAGACTGGGAGCGGGGAGTCAGAGACTGGGAGCGGGGAGTCAGTGCTGGGAGCGGGGAGTCAGAGACTGGGAGCGGGGAGTCAGTGCGGGGAGCGGGGAGTCAGTGCTGGGAGCGGGGAGTCAGAGACTGGGAGCGGGGAGTCAGAGACTGGGAGCGGGGAGTCAGAGACTGGGAGCGGGGAGTCAGAGACTGGGAGCGGGGAGTCAGAGACTGGGAGCGGGGAGTCAGAGACTGGGAGCGGGGAGTCAGAGACTGGGAGCGGGGAGTCAGTGCTGGGAGCGGGGAGTCAGAGGCTGGGAGCAGGGAGTCAGTGCTGGGAGCGGGGAGTCAGAGACTGGGAGCGGGGAGTCAGTGCGGGGAGTCAGAGACTGGGAGCGGGGAGTCAGAGACTGGGAGCGGGGAGTCAGAGACTGGGAGCGGGGAGTCAGAGACTGGGAGCGGGGAGTCAGTGCTGGGAGCGGGGAGTCAGTGCTGGGAGCGGGGAGTCAGTGCTGGGAGCGGGGAGTCAGTGCTGGGAGCGGGGAGTCAGAGACTGGGAGCGGGGAGTCAGAGACTGGGAGCGGGGAGTCAGAGACTGGGAGCGGGGAGTCAGTGCTGGGAGCGGGGAGTCAGTGCTGGGAGCGGGGAGTCAGTGCTGGGAGCGGGGAGTCAGAGACTGGGAGCGGGGAGTCAGAGACTGGGAGCGGGGAGTCAGAGACTGGGAGCGGGGAGTCAGAGACTGGGAGCGGGGAGTCAGAGACTGGGAGCGGGGAGTCAGAGGCTGGGAGCAGGGAGTCAGTGCTGGGAGCGGGGAGTCAGTGCGGGGAGTCAGAGACTGGGAGCGGGGAGTCAGAGACTGGGAGCGGGGAGTCAGAGACTGGGAGCGGGGAGTCAGAGCTGGGAGCGGGGAGTCAGAGCTGGGAGCGGGGAGTCAGTGCTGGGAGCGGGGAGTCAGTGCTGGGAGCGGGGAGTCAGAGACTGGGAGCGGGGAGTCAGAGACTGGGAGCGGGGAGTCAGAGACTGGGAGCGGGGAGTCAGAGACTGGGAGCGGGGAGTCAGAGACTGGGAGCGGGGAGTCAGTGCTGGGAGCGGGGAGTCAGTGCTGGGAGCGGGGAGTCAGAGACTGGGAGCGGGGAGTCAGTGCTGGGAGCGGGGAGTCAGAGACTGGGAGCGGGGAGTCAGTGCTGGGAGCGGGGAGTCAGAGACTGGGAGCGGGGAGTCAGTGCGGGGAGTCAGAGACTGGGAGCGGGGAGTCAGAGACTGGGAGCGGGGAGTCAGAGACTGGGAGCGGGGAGTCAGAGACTGGGAGCGGGGAGTCAGAGACTGGGAGCGGGGAGTCAGTGCTGGGAGCGGGGAGTCAGTGCTGGGAGCGGGGAGTCAGAGACTGGGAGCGGGGAGTCAGTGCTGGGAGCGGGGAGTCAGAGACTGGGAGCGGGGAGTCAGTGCTGGGAGCGGGGAGTCAGAGACTGGGAGCGGGGAGTCAGAGACTGGGAGCGGGGAGTCAGAGACTGGGAGCGGGGAGTCAGAGACTGGGAGCGGGGAGTCAGAGACTGGGAGCGGGGAGTCAGAGACTGGGAGCGGGGAGTCAGAGGCTGGGAGCGGGGAGTCAGAGGCTGGGAGCAGGGAGTCAGAGGCTGGGAGCAGGGAGTCAGTGCTGGGAGCAGGGAGTCAGTGCTGGAAGCGGGGTGTCAGAGACTGGGAGCGGGGAGTCAGAGACTGGGAGCGGGGAGTCAGAGACTGGGAGCGGGGAGTCAGAGACTGGGAGCGGGGAGTCAGAGACTGGGAGCGGGGAGTCAGTGCGGGGAGTCAGAGACTGGGAGCGGGGAGTCAGAGACTGGGAGCGGGGAGTCAGAGACTGGGAGCGGGGAGTCAGAGACTGGGAGCGGGGAGTCAGAGACTGGGAGCGGGGAGTCAGAGACGGGAGCGGGGAGTCAGTGCTGGGAGCGGGGAGTCAGTGCTGGGAGCGGGGAGTCAGTGCTGGGAGCGGGGAGTCAGAGACTGGGAGCGGGGAGTCAGAGACTGGGAGCGGGGAGTCAGAGACTGGGAGCGGGGAGTCAGAGACTGGGAGCGGGGAGTCAGAGACTGGGAGCGGGGAGTCAGAGGCTGGGAGCGGGGAGTCAGAGGCTGGGAGCGGGGAGTCAGTGCTGGGAGCGGGGAGTCAGTGCTGGGAGCGGGGAGTCAGAGACTGGGAGCGGGGAGTCAGAGACTGGGAGCGGGGAGTCAGAGACTGGGAGCGGGGAGTCAGTGCGGGGAGTCAGTGCTGGGAGCAGGGAGTCAGAGACTGGGAGCGGGGAGTCAGTGCTGGGAGCGGGGAGTCAGAGACTGGGAGTGGGGAGTCAGTGCGGGGAGTCAGAGACTGGGAGCGGGGAGTCAGAGACTGGGAGCGGGGAGTCAGAGACTGGGAGCGGGGAGTCAGAGACTGGGAGCGGGGAGTCAGAGACTGGGAGCGGGGAGTCAGAGACTGGGAGCGGGGAGTCAGAGACTGGGAGCGGGGAGTCAGAGACTGGGAGCGGGGAGTCAGTGCTGGGAGCGGGGAGTCAGTGCTGGGAGCGGGGAGTCAGTGCTGGGAGCGGGGAGTCAGTGCTGGGAGCGGGGAGTCAGAGACTGGGAGCGGGGAGTCAGAGACTGGGAGCGGGGAGTCAGTGACTGGGAGCGGGGAGTCAGTGACTGGGAGCGGGGAGTCAGTGCTGGGAGCGGGGAGTCAGTGCTGGGAGCGGGGAGTCAGTGCTGGGAGCGGGGAGTCAGTGCTGGGAGCGGGGAGTCAGAGACTGGGAGCGGGGAGTCAGAGACTGGGAGCGGGGAGTCAGAGACTGGGAGCGGGGAGTCAGAGACAGAGACTGGGAGCGGGGAGTCAGAGGCTGGGAGCAGGGAGTCAGTGCTGGGAGCGGGGAGTCAGAGACTGGGAGCGGGGAGTCAGTGCGGGGAGTCAGAGACTGGGAGCGGGGAGTCAGAGACTGGGAGCGGGGAGTCAGAGACTGGGAGCGGGGAGTCAGAGACTGGGAGCGGGGAGTCAGAGACTGGGAGCGGGGAGTCAGAGACTGGGAGCGGGGAGTCAGAGACTGGGAGCGGGGAGTCAGTGCTGGGAGCGGGGAGTCAGTGCTGGGAGCGGGGAGTCAGAGACTGGGAGCGGGGAGTCAGTGCGGGGAGTCAGAGACTGGGAGCGGGGAGTCAGAGGCTGGGAGCGGGGAGTCAGAGACTGGGAGCGGGGAGTCAGAGACTGGGAGCGGGGAGTCAGAGACTGGGAGCGGGGAGTCAGTGCTGGGAGCGGGGAGTCAGAGACTGGGAGCGGGGAGTCAGAGACTGGGAGCGGGGAGTCAGAGACTGGGAGCGGGGAGTCAGTGCGGGGAGTCAGAGACTGGGAGCGGGGAGTCAGAGACTGGGAGCGGGGAGTCAGAGACTGGGAGCGGGGAGTCAGTGCTGGGAGCGGGGAGTCAGAGACAGAGACTGGGAGCGGGGAGTCAGAGACTGGGAGCGGGGAGTCAGAGACTGGGAGCGGGGAGTCAGAGACTGGGAGCGGGGAGTCAGAGACTGGGAGCGGGGAGTCAGTGCTGGGAGCGGGGAGTCAGAGACTGGGAGCGGGGAGTCAGAGACTGGGAGCGGGGAGTCAGAGACTGGGAGCGGGGAGTCAGAGACTGGGAGCGGGGAGTCAGTGCTGGGAGCGGGGAGTCAGAGACTGGGAGCGGGGAGTCAGAGACTGGGAGCGGGGAGTCAGAGACTGGGAGCGGGGAGTCAGAGACTGGGAGCGGGGAGTCAGTGCTGGGAGCAGGGAGTCAGAGACTGGGAGCGGGGAGTCAGTGCGGGGAGTCAGAGACTGGGAGCGGGGAGTCAGAGACTGGGAGCGGGGAGTCAGAGACAGAGACTGGGAGCGGGGAGTCAGAGACTGGGAGCGGGGAGTCAGAGTCAGAGACTGGGAGCGGGGAGTCAGAGACTGGGAGCGGGGAGTCAGAGACTGGGAGCGGGGAGTCAGAGACTGGGAGCGGGGAGTCAGAGACTGGGAGCGGGGAGTCAGTGCGGGGAGTCAGAGACTGGGAGCGGGGAGTCAGAGACTGGGAGCGGGGAGTCAGAGACGGGAGCGGGGAGTCAGTGCTGGGAGCGGGGAGTCAGTGCTGGGAGCGGGGAGTCAGAGACTGGGAGCGGGGAGTCAGAGACTGGGAGCTGGGAGTCAGTGCTGGGAGCGGGGAGTCAGAGACTGGGAGCGGGGAGTCAGAGACTGGGAGCGGGGAGTCAGAGACTGGGAGCGGGGAGTCAGAGACTGGGAGCGGGGAGTCAGAGACTGGGAGCGGGGAGTCAGAGACTGGGAGCGGGGAGTCAGTGCTGGGAGCGGGGAGTCAGAGACTGGGAGCGGGGAGTCAGTGCGGGGAGTCAGAGACTGGGAGCGGGGAGTCAGAGACTGGGAGCGGGGAGTCAGTGCTGGGAGCGGGGAGTCAGAGACTGGGAGCGGGGAGTCAGAGACTGGGAGCGGGGAGTCAGAGACTGGGAGCGGGGAGTCAGAGACTGGGAGCGGGGAGTCAGAGACTGGGAGCGGGGAGTCAGAGACTAGGAGCGGGGAGTCAGAGACTGGGAGCGGGGAGTCAGAGACTGGGAGCGGGGAGTCAGTGCTGGGAGCGGGGAGTCAGAGACTGGGAGCGGGGAGTCAGAGGCTGGGAGCGGGGAGTCAGAGACTGGGAGCGGGGAGTCAGAGACTGGGAGCGGGGAGTCAGTGCTGGGAGCGGGGAGTCAGAGACTGGGAGCGGGGAGTCAGAGACTGGGAGCGGGGAGTCAGAGACTGGGAGCGGGGAGTCAGAGACTGGGAGCGGGGAGTCAGAGGCTGGGAGCGGGGAGTCAGTGCTGGGAGCGGGGAGTCAGTGCTGGGAGCGGGGAGTCAGTGCTGGAAGCGGGGTGTCAGAGACTGGGAGCGGGGAGTCAGAGACTGGGAGCGGGGAGTCAGAGACTGGGAGCGGGGAGTCAGAGACTGGGAGCGGGGAGTCAGAGACTGGGAGCGGGGAGTCAGTGCTGGGAGCGGGGAGTCAGAGACTGGGAGCGGGGAGTCAGTGCGGGGAGTCAGAGACTGGGAGCGGGGAGTCAGAGACTGGGAGCGGGGAGTCAGAGACTGGGAGCGGGGAGTCAGAGACTGGGAGCGGGGAGTCAGAGACTGGGAGCGGGGAGTCAGAGACTGGGAGCGGGGAGTCAGAGACTGGGAGCGGGGAGTCAGAGACTGGGAGCGGGGAGTCAGTGCTGGGAGCGGGGAGTCAGTGCTGGGAGCGGGGAGTCAGTGCTGGGAGCGGGGAGTCAGAGGCTGGGAGCAGGGAGTCAGTGCTGGGAGCGGGGAGTCAGAGACTGGGAGCGGGGAGTCAGTGCGGGGAGTCAGAGACTGGGAGCGGGGAGTCAGAGACTGGGAGCGGGGAGTCAGAGACTGGGAGCGGGGAGTCAGAGACTGGGAGCGGGGAGTCAGAGACTGGGAGCGGGGAGTCAGTGCTGGGAGCGGGGAGTCAGTGCTGGGAGCGGGGAGTCAGTGCTGGGAGCGGGGAGTCAGTGCTGGGAGCGGGGAGTCAGTGCTGGGAGCGGGGAGTCAGTGCTGGGAGCGGGGAGTCAGAGACTGGGAGCGGGGAGTCAGAGACTGGGAGCGGGGAGTCAGTGCTGGGAGCGGGGAGTCAGTGCTGGGAGCGGGGAGTCAGTGCTGGGAGCGGGGAGTCAGTGCTGGGAGCGGGGAGTCAGAGACTGGGAGCGGGGAGTCAGAGACTGGGAGCGGGGAGTCAGAGACTGGGAGCGGGGAGTCAGAGACTGGGAGCGGGGAGTCAGAGGCTGGGAGCAGGGAGTCAGTGCTGGGAGCGGGGAGTCAGTGCGGGGAGTCAGAGACTGGGAGCGGGGAGTCAGAGACTGGGAGCGGGGAGTCAGAGACTGGGAGCGGGGAGTCAGAGCTGGGAGCGGGGAGTCAGAGCTGGGAGCGGGGAGTCAGTGCTGGGAGCGGGGAGTCAGTGCTGGGAGCGGGGAGTCAGAGACTGGGAGCGGGGAGTCAGAGACTGGGAGCGGGGAGTCAGAGACTGGGAGCGGGGAGTCAGAGACTGGGAGCGGGGAGTCAGAGACTGGGAGCGGGGAGTCAGTGCTGGGAGCGGGGAGTCAGTGCTGGGAGCGGGGAGTCAGTGCTGGGAGCGGGGAGTCAGAGACTGGGAGCGGGGAGTCAGTGCTGGGAGCGGGGAGTCAGAGACTGGGAGCGGGGAGTCAGTGCTGGGAGCGGGGAGTCAGAGACTGGGAGCGGGGAGTCAGTGCGGGGAGTCAGAGACTGGGAGCGGGGAGTCAGAGACTGGGAGCGGGGAGTCAGAGACTGGGAGCGGGGAGTCAGAGACTGGGAGCGGGGAGTCAGTGCTGGGAGCGGGGAGTCAGTGCTGGGAGCGGGGAGTCAGAGACTGGGAGCGGGGAGTCAGAGACTGGGAGCGGGGAGTCAGAGACTGGGAGCGGGGAGTCAGAGACTGGGAGCGGGGAGTCAGTGCTGGGAGCGGGGAGTCAGAGACTGGGAGCGGGGAGTCAGAGACTGGGAGCGGGGAATCAGAGGCTGGGAGCGGGGAGTCAGAGGCTGGGAGCGGGGAGTCAGAGGCTGGGAGCGGGGAGTCAGAGGCTGGGAGCGGGGAGTCAGAGGCTGGGAGCAGGGAGTCAGTGCTGGAAGCGGGGTGTCAGAGACTGGGAGCGGGGAGTCAGAGACTGGGAGCGGGGAGTCAGAGACTGGGAGCGGGGAGTCAGAGACTGGGAGCGGGGAGTCAGAGACTGGGAGCGGGGAGTCAGAGACTGGGAGCGGGGAGTCAGTGCGGGGAGTCAGAGACTGGGAGCGGGGAGTCAGAGACTGGGAGCGGGGAGTCAGAGACGGGAGCGGGGAGTCAGTGCTGGGAGCGGGGAGTCAGTGCTGGGAGCGGGGAGTCAGTGCTGGGAGCGGGGAGTCAGTGCTGGGAGCGGGGAGTCAGAGACTGGGAGCGGGGAGTCAGAGACTGGGAGCGGGGAGTCAGAGGCTGGGAGCGGGGAGTCAGAGGCTGGGAGCGGGGAGTCAGTGCTGGGAGCGGGGAGTCAGTGCTGGGAGCGGGGAGTCAGAGACTGGGAGCGGGGAGTCAGAGACTGGGAGCGGGGAGTCAGAGACTGGGAGCGGGGAGTCAGAGACTGGGAGCGGGGAGTCAGAGACTGGGAGCGGGGAGTCAGTGCGGGGAGTCAGTGCTGGGAGCAGGGAGTCAGAGACTGGGAGCGGGGAGTCAGTGCTGGGAGCGGGGAGTCAGAGACTGGGAGTGGGGAGTCAGTGCGGGGAGTCAGAGACTGGGAGCGGGGAGTCAGAGACTGGGAGCGGGGAGTCAGAGACTGGGAGCGGGGAGTCAGTGCTGGGAGCGGGGAGTCAGTGCTGGGAGCGGGGAGTCAGTGCTGGGAGCGGGGAGTCAGTGCTGGGAGCGGGGAGTCAGAGACTGGGAGCGGGGAGTCAGAGACTGGGAGCGGGGAGTCAGAGACTGGGAGCGGGGAGTCAGAGACTGGGAGCGGGGAGTCAGTGACTGGGAGCGGGGAGTCAGTGCTGGGAGCGGGGAGTCAGTGCTGGGAGCGGGGAGTCAGTGCTGGGAGCGGGGAGTCAGAGACTGGGAGCGGGGAGTCAGTGCGGGGAGTCAGAGACTGGGAGCGGGGAGTCAGAGACTGGGAGCGGGGAGTCAGAGACTGGGAGCGGGGAGTCAGAGACTGGGAGCGGGGAGTCAGAGACAGAGACTGGGAGCGGGGAGTCAGAGGCTGGGAGCAGGGAGTCAGTGCTGGGAGCGGGGAGTCAGAGACTGGGAGCGGGGAGTCAGTGCGGGGAGTCAGAGACTGGGAGCGGGGAGTCAGAGACTGGGAGCGGGGAGTCAGAGACTGGGAGCGGGGAGTCAGAGACTGGGAGCGGGGAGTCAGAGACTGGGAGCGGGGAGTCAGTGCTGGGAGCGGGGAGTCAGTGCTGGGAGCGGGGAGTCAGAGACTGGGAGCGGGGAGTCAGTGCGGGGAGTCAGAGACTGGGAGCGGGGAGTCAGAGACTGGGAGCGGGGAGTCAGAGACTGGGAGCGGGGAGTCAGTGCTGGGAGCGGGGAGTCAGAGACTGGGAGCGGGGAGTCAGAGACTGGGAGCGGGGAGTCAGAGACTGGGAGCGGGGAGTCAGTGCGGGGAGTCAGAGACTGGGAGCGGGGAGTCAGAGACTGGGAGCGGGGAGTCAGAGACTGGGAGCGGGGAGTCAGAGACTGGGAGCGGGGAGTCAGTGCTGGGAGCGGGGAGTCAGAGACAGAGACTGGGAGCGGGGAGTCAGAGACTGGGAGCGGGGAGTCAGAGACTGGGAGCGGGGAGTCAGAGACTGGGAGCGGGGAGTCAGAGACTGGGAGCGGGGAGTCAGAGACTGGGAGCGGGGAGTCAGAGACTGGGAGCGGGGAGTCAGAGACTGGGAGCGGGGAGTCAGTGCTGGGAGCGGGGAGTCAGTGCTGGGAGCGGGGAGTCAGAGACTGGGAGCGGGGAGTCAGAGACTGGGAGCGGGGAGTCAGTGCTGGGAGCAGGGAGTCAGAGACTGGGAGCGGGGAGTCAGTGCGGGGAGTCAGAGACTGGGAGCGGGGAGTCAGAGACTGGGAGCGGGGAGTCAGAGACAGAGACTGGGAGCGGGGAGTCAGAGACAGAGACTGGGAGCGGGGAGTCAGAGACTGGGAGCGGGGAGTCAGAGTCAGAGACTGGGAGCGGGGAGTCAGAGACTGGGAGCGGGGAGTCAGAGACTGGGAGCTGGGAGTCAGAGACTGGGAGCTGGGAGTCAGTGCTGGGAGCGGGGAGTCAGAGACTGGGAGCGGGGAGTCAGAGACTGGGAGCTGGGAGTCAGTGCTGGGAGCGGGGAGTCAGAGACTGGGAGCGGGGAGTCAGAGACTGGGAGCGGGGAGTCAGAGACTGGGAGCGGGGAGTCAGAGACTGGGAGCGGGGAGTCAGAGACTGGGAGCGGGGAATCAGAGACTGGGAGCGGGGAGTCAGTGCTGGGAGC
Organism: Aquarana catesbeiana; assembly: GCF_042186555.1. NCBI lineage: Eukaryota > Metazoa > Chordata > Amphibia > Anura > Ranidae > Aquarana > Aquarana catesbeiana. The sequence goes on from NC_133326.1 coordinate 350,231,109, forward strand.
AGGGAGTCAGAGACTGGGAGCGGGGAGTCAGTGCGGGGAGTCAGAGACTGGGAGCGGGGAGTCAGAGACTGGGAGCGGGGAGTCAGAGACTGGGAGCGGGGAGTCAGAGACTGGGAGCGGGGAGTCAGAGACTGGGAGCGGGGAGTCAGAGACTGGGAGCGGGGAGTCAGAGACTGGGAGCGGGGAGTCAGAGACTGGGAGCGGGGAGTCAGTGCTGGGAGCAGGGAGTCAGAGACTGGGAGCGGGGAGTCAGTGCGGGGAGTCAGAGACTGGGAGCGGGGAGTCAGAGACTGGGAGCGGGGAGTCAGAGACTGGGAGCGGGGAGTCAGAGACTGGGAGCGGGGAGTCAGAGACTGGGAGCGGGGAGTCAGAGACTGGGAGCGGGGAGTCAGAGACTGGGAGCGGGGAGTCAGTGCTGGGAGCTGGGAGTCAGTGCTGGGAGCGGGGAGTCAGTGCTGGGAGCGGGGAGTCAGAGACTGGGAGCGGGGAGTCAGAGACTGGGAGCGGGGAGTCAGTGCTGGGAGCGGGGAGTCAGAGACTGGGAGCGGGGAGTCAGAGACTGGGAGCGGGGAGTCAGAGACTGGGAGCGGGGAGTCAGAGACTGGGAGCGGGGAGTCAGAGACTGGGAGCGGGGAGTCAGAGACTGGGAGCGGGGAGTCAGTGCTGGGAGCAGGGAGTCAGAGACTGGGAGCGGGGAGTCAGTGCGGGGAGTCAGAGACTGGGAGCGGGGAGTCAGAGACTGGGAGCGGGGAGTCAGAGACAGAGACTGGGAGCGGGGAGTCAGAGACTGGGAGCGGGGAGTCAGAGTCAGAGACTGGGAGCGGGGAGTCAGAGACTGGGAGCGGGGAGTCAGTGCTGGGAGCTGGGAGTCAGTGCTGGGAGCGGGGAGTCAGTGCTGGGAGCGGGGAGTCAGAGACTGGGAGCGGGGAGTCAGAGACTGGGAGCGGGGAGTCAGTGCTGGGAGCGGGGAGTCAGAGACTGGGAGCGGGGAGTCAGAGACTGGGAGCGGGGAGTCAGAGACTGGGAGCGGGGAGTCAGAGACTGGGAGCGGGGAGTCAGAGACTGGGAGCGGGGAGTCAGAGACTGGGAGCGGGGAGTCAGAGACTGGGAGCGGGGAGTCAGTGCTGGGAGCAGGGAGTCAGAGACTGGGAGCGGGGAGTCAGTGCGGGGAGTCAGAGACTGGGAGCGGGGAGTCAGAGACTGGGAGCGGGGAGTCAGAGACTGGGAGCGGGGAGTCAGAGACTGGGAGCGGGGAGTCAGTGCTGGGAGCAGGGAGTCAGAGACTGGGAGCGGGGAGTCAGTGCGGGGAGTCAGAGACTGGGAGCGGGGAGTCAGAGACTGGGAGCGGGGAGTCAGAGACTGGGAGCGGGGAGTCAGAGACTGGGAGCGGGGAGTCAGAGACTGGGAGCGGGGAGTCAGAGACTGGGAGCGGGGAGTCAGAGACTGGGAGCGGGGAGTCAGTGCTGGGAGCTGGGAGTCAGTGCTGGGAGCTGGGAGTCAGTGCTGGGAGCTGGGAGTCAGTGCTGGGAGCGGGGAGTCAGAGACTGGGAGCGGGGAGTCAGAGACTGGGAGCGGGGAGTCAGTGCTGGGAGCGGGGAGTCAGAGACTGGGAGCGGGGAGTCAGAGACTGGGAGCGGGGAGTCAGAGACTGGGAGCGGGGAGTCAGAGACTGGGAGCTGGGAGTCAGTGCTGGGAGCTGGGAGTCAGTGCTGGGAGCGGGGAGTCAGAGACTGGGAGCGGGGAGTCAGAGACTGGGAGCGGGGAGTCAGAGACTGGGAGCGGGGAGTCAGTGCTGATTGGAGGACGTCTATAAATCCTATCATCAGCCTTTCTAGAGAAATCTCCTTCCCTCTGGAATCCCCCTCCCATATGGGGATGAATGAGCTATGATCCCTCCCACTAAGGGAATCCCCTTCTCATATTAGACTGCTAATTAGCCCCCATCCCCCTATTAATAATCAGCACTAGTGCTTGTCATGGTGATCCCCCAGGGAGGACAAGGATGGGTGATCCCCCAGGGAGGACAAGGATGGATCATCCCCTGCTCCTGGGTGTCAGTCAGTGTATAATGTGTCCGAAGTATGAGCCGTCTCCGGGCTCTCTGCTGCCCCTCTCCTCCTGCTCGGGACTCGCCCCCTCCCCTCCTTTTTCCACCCTTGACAGGTGAGCGCCTATTGGCTGGGCTCGGGTACCAGGCGGATGGGATTGGTGCAGTGGCGGGTCACATGGGTGGGGAGTCACGCGCTTTCCGGGAACCCGTCAGGAAGGAAATAAACAAAACAAAGCAGAAAGCATGGAGACTGTCCGGGGGTGTGATCGTTGGCGGCGGAGCGCCTGACCCCACACATCGAGCGCCTTCTCCCAACTACCAGTGACAGGTGAGGGGGTACGGGGTGCTGGCGGTGGGGCGGTCAGCTGAAGTAAGACAGGGGCACGGGACAGGGCACGCCTGCCAGGACAGCCCGAGGTGGGGGCAGAGGACTGCTCATCAGATGGCACTTGTCACTGCCAGGATTGCCAGCACCGTGTGTGCGTGTGTGATGGGGGAGAAGGCTGCTGTCAGGTGTAGGGGGCGTGGTGCACCATTGACAGAAAGCTGCCAGTGACTGTGTGTGTATGTGGGTGGCATGGCCTCTGAGCTGCACCCTCCATGCACTCACTCACACCACAATCATTTCCACTCATACTATTCCCATTGACACAACTAAATACGGCCGACCACATGGGACACCTAATGGGGAAATAATACGATTGGTGTGTTTATTTTAAAAGATGATCCACACAGACTGATAGTGTGATACAAGGAGCCTGATCATTGATGATGAGCTGAGTATGGAAAGACTGGGGTACCCCCTAGATGATCATAGAATTGAAGGGATAGGGGAACATCAGCTGAATATAGAAATTGATGGGGTACAACGAGGTGAATCTAGAAGAGATGGAGGGCCCCCAGCTGAGTTTAGATGGGATGGGGTAATCCAGTGGACCATATAGGTGGGATGGGGTGCCTCCAGCAGATATTAGGGGGGTGGGGTACCTCCAGTAGACTATATGGATGGGATGGGGTACCTCCAGTAGACTAGGTGGCATGTGGTACCTCCAGTAGACTATATGGATGGGATGGGGTGCCTCCAGTAGACTAGGTGGCATGTGGATGGGATGGGGTACCACCAGCAGATATTAGGGGGGTGGGGTACCTCCAGTAGACTATATGGGTGGGATAGGGTGCCTCCAGTAGACTATATGGGTGGGATGGGGTACCTCCAGCAGATATTAGGGGGGTGGGGTACCTCCAGTAGACTATATGGGTGGGATGGGGTACCTCCAGTAGACTATATGGGTGGGATGGGGTGCCTCCAGCAGATATTAGGGGGGTGGGGTACATGCAGTAGACTATATGGATGGGATGGGGTGCCTCCAGCAGATATTAGTGGGGTGGAGTACCTCCAGTAGACTATATGGATGGGATGGGGTGCCTCCAGTAGACTATATGGGTGGGATGGGGTGCCTCCAACAGATATTAGGAGGGTGAGGTATCCCTAGTAGACTATATGGGTGGGATGGGGTGCCTCCAGTAGACTATATGGGTGGGATGGGGTACCTCCAGCAGATATTAGGGGGGTGGGGTGCCTCCAGTAGACTATATGGGTGGGATGGGGTGCCTCCAGTAGACTATATGGATGGGATGGGGTGCCTCCAGTAGACTATATGGATGGGATGGGGTACCTCCAGCAGATATTAGGGGGGTGGGGTACCTCCAGTAGACTATATGGATGGGATGGGGTACCTCCAGCAGATATTAGGGGGGTGGGGTACCTCCAGTAGACTATATGGGTGGGATGGGGTGCCTCCAGTAGACTATATGGGTGGGATGGGGTGCCTCCAGCAGATAATAGGAGGGGTGGAGTCCCTTGTGTTTGGAAGGGGTGGAGAAGCTGTGACCTCTGTGATCTGGTGTGGGACTTTCCTGCTCGGTGAGCTGGGACTGATGCAGACCAGTATATAGCTATGAGAGCAGTGTTGCTCAGGCTTGTGTAGAGCACTATAGCACTGGTATGTGTGCCGAGGATTTTTTTTTTATATATATAGGTGTGCCGAGGATACTCCTAGAGGTGTCCGGGCCTGTTGTTTACATGCAGTGATGGCAGAGAAGGGGGTGTGTCGCTGAATAGAGGACTCTGCATGTCCAGGGGGTGTGAGCACATGATGGGAGGAGCCTCGTGTTTTACATAATCATTCTAATGCCCCCACCGTCAGTCAGCTCCTGTGCGTCTTCTACAATGCTGGGGGGGAGGGAGGAGGAAGATGCAGCTGGGCCCCTGCTCTCCCGCCCGCCCCTCACATTGAATGGAGCTGGGGATTGTTTATGTGTTCGGTCACATCAACTTTGGGGGGAGGAGGTAGGCGGGAGCTTGTCTCTAAGCGACAGCACCCGCGACGAATGGGAACAGGAGCTGCTGCCGTTGTATCCAATGAGCGGCGTCGTTGTGCTTCCGTCACGAGGTTAGGCTGACTCGGAGCAGAAGCTGAGGCCATGTTGGCTGTATAGTGTAAGAGAGGGGTGTGAGTGGATAGGCATGGGTGGCATTCCCTAGTTTTGTGGCTTCAATGTCTGTTGTGTGTGTGCATTCTTTAATGTGAGCAGAGCAGAATAGTCACATCCTTCCTGGCTTCAGAGGATATGAAAACAACTAGTAAACGGTAACTAATGTGTATGATGTGTTTTCCCTCTGCCTCCTGAAAGTGAAAGAGAGAGAGACAGGTCTCAGCCTGAAAGGGGATGGGATGATGAAGTGGGGAATTATTAACCCCCATTGTCAGGTTTTTATTTGTGAGGAGATTCACCCTATATAGTTGTCATGGTGACCATTGCCTTCAGTCCAGGAGATGAGCAGGAATCCAACATGGAATCACACAGGAGGGGGAATCTACCTTTGGAGGACACCTGTTCCAGTAAGAACTGGCTAAAAAGCGAACCATACAAGGTGCTTATTTTGTCTGATTCCTGTGAACCGTCCAAAATTCAAGCCCCAGGGGGCCACGCTGACCCCACCGGGATCAAAAAACATTTATTGACAAATCAACGGAGCCAGGCAGAAAGGACGTCAGTGGAAGAGTGACTGCAATCACACAGAAGCATTCGCTGTTCCAGTCTTATGACAGCTACTGGAGAAGCCAATAGCCGGCAGGGAAGACTGCACCATCCATGCTGGAATTTTTTAGTTTAGTCCAGCAAAATCTTTATGCTTAAGACATAAAGATTTAAGCTTAAAGAGGAGCTCCACCCTGTAAAAAATAAATAAAAAAATCAGCAGCTACAAATGCTGTAGTTGCTGACTTTTAATATATGGACACTTACCTGTCCAGGGATCTCATGATGTCAGCACCCCAAGCCGATTTGTCCATGGACTCTGGGTGGAGGCGCCGGCATCTTCACTAAAGGAAGCAGGAAGTGAAGCCTTGCGGCTTCACAGCCTGTTTCTTACTGTGGGTCGCACTGCACTTTCTGAATGGTCCCGCTGTCTTCTGGGACCTGTGTGTCTCCCAGAAGGCAGCGGGGGGGGGGGGGGGGGAGGAGGAGGAAGGGCTGTAAATTTCATAGATCGCCGCACAACGATTGCGGTGATCTTACCCGTAAGTGGGGTGGGTACCTGGTTTTGACAGGTATTCGCTGCCCCTGATAGGTGCCAAATGTGGCAGTGGAGGTGGGGAGGAAGCAAACAAGCGGAGCTTCGCTTTAAGGACTCCTGCACACTGAGCGTTAAAAAAACGCTGCTACTAGGGCGTCTGGCTTTTTTTAAATTTCCTCTAAACATCCCTCCATGCACACATAGGCGTTTAGATTATGGTTGCCAACTCATCCCTTTAAACCCCGAACATCTTTGAATTACAAAGGTTCTGAGGCTAATTAAATGCAGATAAGGCACCACATGAGTTTATCACCTAATCAGCCACAGAACCTGTGTAATTAATATGTGTTCGGGTTTAAAGGGATGAGGTGGCAACCCTCGTTTAGAGCTGTGTTTTCTCAACCTCTTTTCAGTGAAGGCACCCTTTAAAGTTATGGACAATCTCAGGACATCCCATTTTATAATGTAAAAAACTATTCTAATAGTTTTACATAATGCAGCAACATCCACACCTGTAGGACACCCAATGTTTAAAGGTGATGTTTTCTTCCAAAGCAAATACACTTTTGCACACTAGTACTGACTAGTATTAAAATGTTTCTCTTCTCCCTCAGTTTCTCTCCATCAGTCAGCTAATGTGACCCCAGTGCTGAGGGAGAGAGGCAGAGGAGGATAAAACAAGGATACTATGGATGCAACAGGCTTCATCCTTATCAAGTGATGACATTATTTGTTAGGATGCCAGTGTCTAGAAGGTTGTAATGGTGCATAATAACAAACCTGTGGCTAAAACATGTAACTAAAAGGCATGCGTCATTCATCTGCTGACTTTTATACAATTTTTGATACAATTTTTGTTCTTTCTGCCAAACCGCTTCTGCCAGGAGGAAAAGTGTTTAGGAGAGTTGGGCAAATGCCCCGTGTGCTTGGGGCCTAAGAGGAGCTTCTTGCTTGCTTGGAGAGATATTCTTTCCCTTTGTGTAGCATCTTTGGAACAAGAAGTGAAATCTCCTCAATGGGGTTAGGACAACAAAAAACCTGACAGATGTCCTAACCTCCTCCTGCCCAAACTGTGGTCCTTTGGTATCTGATGTGCGGCCCTTGGCCATTTGTAGTGAGAACATTGATTAGGGTAATAGCATTGAGCACTACTAGCCTCATGTAACACGTTCCCAGTTTCATATTGTCTTCTGCAGAATATCCCGTCAAAAATGTAGCATGCCTACACTCTCTGACCCTCATTTCCTCTATTAGGTCTGCAGTTTCTGACAGTCCTCTCAAAGATTACATAACTGCTCATTTTTGTCTATGGGTGAGGAGAGCGGACATATACTTGCCTAATCTGCCGATCCTCCAGGATAAGTATAGCCCTTCTATGTGTCCCTGGACAAAATGAGTGGTTAACCTACGCAATGCAGGCACAGCCCCACTTCATGGGATTTTTTTTCCCCCAGGGGTTCTGGTTTAAAAAGAACAAAGCATACTTTGGGGGAGATATATATATCAGTAGAATTTCAGCCCAAACTGTTCCTTTTTGAAATGATCGTAACCCCCCCCCCCCCCTCCTTTGTGCTGATGGCAGGACTTTTATATTGTGTTCTGCTTTTCTGTTCTCTCATTTCACCAGGTCTCCTCATCACTGGCCTTGATTTGAATTGCAAGGGTGGCTACTTAGCATGTAGGGTCCTGTGGAGTCCTGTCTTAGCCACCCTTGCATACGCACTCGTAGTATCCCTGCCACCACTGCCTGTGCTGGGCACACACAGGTATCATGGCATCATGGTACTGGCGGACGGATTGAGGGTGAACATGTATTGTTATGTTACCAGTATGATATCAGACATAGAACTCCTCAGTAGTTGTTTTAACACGCTACTAAACCAGCTACTTATTTTAGGCTGAGTTCCAACTAGTGCAGCCTCTGGCACTTAAAGTGATTGTAAATGATCACCTTGTAAAATAACCCATTCAGTTTAAAATAGAAATGAAAGGCAAAACATTTTTGTATAGATATACAAAAACATAAATACCTTTTTTATACATCATGGGACACAGAGTTAGGCTAATATTCATTACCTGCTGGGTTATACTTCATCTCCAGGTGTATGGACACTGGTAGACCAAAGGTCTTTAGACCAGAAGTGATCACCTATGTAACCCCTCCCATACAGGAAATACTTAAGTTTTTTTACCAGTGTTTGCAAGGTGGATGGCACGGTTGTTTGAGCTCTCTGAGCTCCAGGTCTCTAGTCCCACAAACTGTTCTTAAATGAATCAAGGGATTGACCGATCAGATCCATTTGACACAGGCTTTATATGCTTAGATAAATGGTACCCGAGCCTCGTAAAGAAGACTCAAGATCCTGCTAGGTTTTGCCTGCAATGTGGCCTCCGGGCGCTGGACCCTGTGAAGAGGAATCCTGGACACTACAGCGCTAAGGCATTCATGTAGGGTGCTGTACAGGTCCAAGGGAGTGGACCCTAAGCATGAAAAGGGTACCTAGTCCTTGAAGGTCCTCAAGTGACAGGAACCCACTGTGAAGGGTGAAGATTGGGCTCTTTCTAAGCTGCCCTGCACCTGAACGGGTAAGCAAACCCCTTTATTTAATATTGTGGGGTGTCCCAGTGATTGTAACAATCAGTCAAGCGATGGACACCTGTGTGCGGCCATACAGGGGAGTTTTGGGCTAGCTGTGGGTGTTTGCAAAGTGTACCTTTTTTGCGTGTGATTTTCTGTCTGTTTTTTACCTATATGATGGAGCACGACGGTGCGCCATTTCGCATTTCTTTCGCCATAGCGCACATGCGTTTGCAAGAGTGCTGCTGTGCTCAGCAGTTTGTTTGCTTGGTGGCCATGGCGCACGCGGCTTCGTTGCACAGGCACCGTAGCCTTTATCTGGGTGCACGAAGATTCACGTCATACGCGAATACAGTCACACCCGTTCGCCAGGACAATGCATGTTCTGGCACACACCCAGCTTATTTAAGCTGTGTATGCCAAGCATGCTGTGCTTCCAGAAGGCAGCTGTGGGACACAGAGCAGGCTCTGAACCAGGCATTTGCAGTGGTTCATTTTCTTACCCGGGTCACGTGAGTCACCAGGTGTTGCTTGGTGGGCTAAAGGTGCTTAGCAGGATTGTTGCATAGGGGCTTGGTGAGCCCTTTTAAAGGGTCTCCCTTCTGAGGTGTTTTAATACTACACCCAGGTGCTCTCTTTTTTTGTCCAGTAGATATTGCACAGGGCTTGAAAGACCCCGTTGACAAGAAATTTTAGTCATTATTAAAGGCTTCCTTATCTTTGGCCAGTTCAGCTATTCAGCCAGCAATTGGTATCTGCCAGTCCGTAAAGGATCAGATGATCAAGCTTAACCAGGAGGATGATCTGCCTGGAAATAAGGCAGATATTCCTTGAGTGCTGTGTTTTCTTTAAAGGATTCAATACAGCAGGTTTCTCGTTTGGCTCTCTTGTCTGTACATATGCGCAGACTTTTGTGGCTTAAGAACTGGTCAGCTGAGCTTCCTTGTAAAAAGTTATTGTCAGGTTTCCCCTTTCATGGGAAACGTTTATTTGGTGATCACTTGGACAAATATATCCAAAAGATTTCCGGAGGGAAGAATTCTCTACTTCCTGTGAAGAAAAGCACCACGTGTCCCTCGTATAAAACCGCAGGGACTGCTTCCTCAAATGTCTCAGCGCCAGGGCGGTTCCGCCGCCAACAGGGCGCTAGAGCCAGGGGCAAGCTGCAAGGCCAGGTCCAGAAAAAGCCCTGGGTCCAAAATTCTTCTAAACCCAGAACCAAGCCCTCCTTTTGAGGGGACACCCCCACTCCATCTGGTGGGGGGAAGGCTGCTGCAGTTTGCGGACATTTGGAGAACAATAGTTCAAGACGAATGGGTCTCCTCCACTATATCCCGCGGTTACAAGCTGGAGTTGTGGGGGTTCCCCCTCACAGGTTTTTAAGATCCAGCTTTCCCTCGGATCCTCTAAAAGAGACTTATTGCTTCGTGCACTACATCATCTAGTGCATCAAGGACTGATTGTAGAGGTTCCTGTACCCGAAAGGGGCACGGGGTTTTACTCAAACGTTTTTATGGTTCAAAAACCCAACAGGGACACAAGGCCCGTTTTGAACCTAAGATCCCTGAACCAGTATCTACTGATCCAGTCCTTTCGGATGGAGTCTGTCCGCTCAGTAGTAGCCTCACTCAAGATGGGAGACTTTCTAGCCTCTTTTGATATAAAGGACGCGTTTTTACATGTACCTATCTTTCAGCCTTATCAGAGGTTCCTGCGATTTGCAGTAGAGGAACGTCCTTTTCAGTTTGTGGCTCTACCCTCCTGGCTTGTTACAGCTCCCTGGGTGTTCACAAAGGTCCTAGCACCAGAACTGGGTCTTTTTAAGGGCCCAAGGAATCCTGATGCTTGGGTATCTGGATGAGCTTCTGCTTAGAGATCACTCACTACAATCTCTAGAACAGGGCATAACATGCACAGTGCGATATTTGGAAAGCTTTGGCTGGATCATAAATAATGAAAAGTAAACCTTGGGACCAGCTCAAAGTCTCTAAAGTATTTAGGTCTTATCCTAGATACGGTCCAAGCAAGAATATTCTTGCCACCCACAAGGATCTGTGCCCTGAAGAATCAGGTGCGTCAGATAAGGGGCACCAGACAACCCTCCATTCGGCTCTGTATGAGTCCTAGAGGATGGTATCCTCCTTCGAGGCAGTGCCCTATGCCCAGTTCCATTCCAGGCCTCTACAACAAGACATCTTGTTGGCTTGGAATGGGAGAGGACAAGCCCTGGATTATCCGATGTTCTTATCTCCTTGGGCACGCTTAAGCCTAAACTGGTGGTTTGCAGAATCAGAACCTGCGAAAGGGAAGATCCTTCCTCCCGGTAACTTGGAGAGTATTGACTACAGATGCCAGTCTCTCAGGCTGGGGAGCGACCCTAGAGGGGCTCACAGCTCAAGGGAAATGGTCAAAGACAGAACAGATCCTGCCCATCAACGTCCTGGAATTATGGGCAGTACGACTGACCCTGCGGTCATGGACGGTGGAGCTTTAGGACTGCCCTATCGGGGTTCAGTCCAACAATGCCACTACAGTGGCCTATATAAACCACGAGGTGGTATCAGGAGTCGTTCAGCTCTGAAGGAGGTGTACCACATACTAGCCTGGGCAGAGGCACACGTGCCGATTTCTATCGGCAGTCCATATCCCGGGAGTAGAGAACTGGAAGGCAGATTATCTCAGTCTCCAGCAAATCTGCCTGGGGGAATGGTCCCTACACCCAGAAGTGCTCCAGGAAATTTGCCAACATTGGGGATGGCCAAAGGTCGACCTACTGGCATCCAGGTTCAACAACAAGCTACAGCAGTTTGTGTCCCGAACAAGAGATCCTCTGGCAATTGGAGCAGATGCTCTGGTAGTTCCATGGAGCCAGTACTCCCTGGTTTATGCTTTCCCTCCGATCCCTCTCCTTCCACATTTGTTTCGCAGGATTTGGAGAGGAAGTTCCAGTTATTCTGGTGGCACCAGCCTGGCCCAGAAGGCGCTGGTTCCCGGAGATTGTGAGACTGACCACAGATGGGCCATAGACGCTTCCACGTCTACCCGATGTACTGTCTCAAGGTCCTATATTCAACCCCAATTTACAGTCTCTAAATTTGACGGCATGGCTATTGAAGCCAGGGTCTTAAAGGACCGTGGCATCTTGGGACAAATGGTGTCTACCCTAGTGAATGCTAGAAAAGCTGTCACTAAGAAGATCCATCATAAGGTCTGGAAGACTTATATTGCTTGGTGTGAAACCAAATAATGGCATGCTCGGAAATGCATGATTGAGAGAATTCTCTTTTCTACAGTCAGCTGTGGAAATCAAATTGGCTTTAAGTACAATCAGGGCCAAAACTTGACCTCTATCAGTATTCTTCCAAAGGCCTTTAGCCTCCCATTCATTGATCCAAGCCTTTATGCAGGGGGCAACTCGCTTGCTTCCCCCCATTAGGTCACCTATGTGTCCTTGGGACTTGAACTTTGGTGCTGTCTGTGTTACAGAAACAACCATTTGAACCAATGAAGGAAATTCCATTAGACTTGCTGTCACGCAAGCTAGCTTTCCTGATGGCTATCACCTCAGCTAGAAGGGTGTCGGAGCCTAAATTTAGAACCGTACTTGAACCTCCACCACGACAGGGTCATGTTACGACCTGTTCCATCCTTTTTGCCAAAAGTGTTGTCGGCCTTTCATTTAAATCAGGACATTATTTTACCTTCTTTTTTCTCTCAGCCTTGTTCGGCGGAAAAGAGACAACTGCAGTCCTGTGGATCAGACTCCTTTTTTGTTTTACCAAAACGACCCAAGAAGGGGCAGGCAGCTTCCATTGCCAATTGGGTCTGTCAATTTGGTAATTCAGGCCTATGGTCTGAAACGTAAAGCTCCTCCCTTTAGGGTGAGAGCTCATTCTACCAGGGGTGTAGGAACCTCCTGGGCTTTTCACCATCAGATATCTGTGGCTCAGATTTGTAAGGCTGCTACATGGTCTTCTGTGCATACGTTCACAAAATTTAATCAAGTGGATGTTCAAGCAGCCGAGGATTCGGCTTTCGGCCGCAGTGCACTGCGGGGTGCCGTATAAGGTCTGATGGCTATTGTTTGGCAGGGTGTCTCCCTCTCCTCAAGGCTATTGCTCTAGGACATCCCAGTAGGTAATGAATATTAGCCTAACTCGGTGTCCCATGATGTATGAAAAAGAAAATAGGATTTTTTTGTCATACTTATCTGTAAAATACTTTTCTTTGAGTACATCATGGGACACAGAGGCCCCTCCCCTCTTTTTGAGGATTCAGTGCTTGCTACAAAACTGAAGTACTTCCTTTTATGGGATGGGTTATATAGGGGATCACTTCCTGTCTAAAGACATTTGGTCTACTAGTGTCCATTCACCTGGAAATAAAAGTATAACCCAGCAGGTAATGAATATTAGCCTAATTCTGTGTCCCATGATGTACTCAAAGAAAAGGATTTTACAGGTATGAAGAAAAAAACATTTTTTCCCCTTTTTTATAAGTTATCACATTCCCTCTGTTCTCTTATAAGAGCCTGGGGGGAGGGGAAGCAGCAGGACACCAGTGAATGGCTGTGCAATGGAGGCGTGTCAGGAGTCAGGACAAGTCTGATCATTGGAGGAGAGCAGGAGTTCCCAGCATAACTAGAGAACTGACCACGGTGTGCTCTCCTGCTTATTGTGGTCAGTTTTAAATAGGAAAGCAGAGGGACTGGCAGGGATACCAGGGATTTCACATAAAGGAAGCAATACAAAGAGAACAGGAGGTACATGATACAACAGGCACATATCGCGAATATGAAGTGTTGGGGTACAAATTTTTCAAGTTGCAAGAAAATTGCATCAACGTATTGCAAGATCCTTCAAGTCGCATAGATTGGAACGGGTGCTGTTGAAATAAATTGACTGCGACTTGTTATGCGACTTTGTGTTGCAAAGTCGCCTCACAAGCTGCACTAGTGGCAATGAGGCCTTATTCTCAATCAGTTTTTCCACGTTGTTTGTTGTCCTCATCGGGAATTGAAAATGCAAACGCATTGGTTTATCCATTTTTATGCTTTCAGACCCTAAACTGTAATGAAATTGTATCTGGACTGTTAACATGTGGTGCTTCAGTCTTAGATCTGCTGTTCTGCATTGCAAACGAAAAAAGTGATTAGAATTCTGCTGGGGTGTAAAAGCTGCCAGCCTGGTAAGCAGGCAACTTGTACCCATACTATTATACTACTGGTTAGTAATACTAATAGGAGAACCCTAGGATCCAGTGCTATCAACTTTCCCAAGTTTTTAGTGTAGAAGCTGCAAGCCTGGTAACCAGGCAACCTGTACCCACACCAATATAATACTACTGGATAGTAATAGCACTGGACCCTAGGGTTCTCCTATTAGCATTACTATCCAGTAGTATTATATTGGTGTGGGTACAGGTTGCCTGGTTTCCAGGCTTGCAGCTTCTACACTGAAAACCTGGAAAGTTGATGGATAGCACTAGACCCTAGGGTTTTCCTATCTATCCACTTTCCCAGGTTTTTATTGCGGTCTGTGTCACCACTGGGGACAGGAAATGAGGGAAATCTCCCCAGGAAGGACACAAAAAGCAATACAAACCTGAAAGGATTCTAACTCCCCCTGCTGGGGAAACTTTACAAATGAGATAAGATGCCAGCACTCCAGAATCTGACGTTTTAGTAAAAAGAGAATAGTAGACCAAATACACCAAGACTGACGCTTCGAGCAGGTGCTCTATTTTCTAGGCAAAAGCACCAAACGAAAAGGGACTGGTGTTTTCCTGAAATGTTGGTCTCTGTTTTTGTCCACTGTTTTCTTTTCAGTAAATGTCCTTGAGCACCAAATTCCTAGTGCTCCGGGTTGTCCGTCTGCTCACTACAGTACCACCACCCTCTATTTGTACATTGTACTGTGCTGTAAAAAATCGGCATAGACCTTATATGTCCCTGAGAGTCACAGACTCTAGTAATAAGAAAAGAAATGCATGGCTGTAGCTATTTTTTTTTAAAACAAATCTGCGTGTAAAAGAAAACCCTGGTTACTATAGAAACTTTCACCCTAGTGATGTCTGGTGCCTCAAGCAGTTTCTTTCCTTGTAGTGGAGATCACATACAGCTCTCTCATTCTACAATACAATGCGGTTTATTTACTGAAACCGGAGAGTGCAAAATCTGGTGCAGCTGTGCATGGTAGCCAATCAGCTTTCAACTAAAAAAAAAAAAAAAAGAAGCTGATTTGGTTTTCATGCACAGCTGCACCAGATTTTGCACTTTCCGGTTTTAGGCCTGGTTCACACCTATACATGTTTTAGTGCGTTTTCAGTTTTGCAGAAACACACTACAGTCCATTTAACATGGTTTCCTATGGGTCATGTTTACATCTGTGCATTTTATGGAAAGAGCCAGGGACTTTGTTCTGGTTTTTGGTTCCAAAGACTTCAGTGGATCAAAAACGTATATTGAAAAACACAAAATGCACCGAGGATATGCAAACTGCAACCTGCATTGGTGTGAATCAGGCCTTAGTAAATCAATCCCAATATATGGTATCAGAGCCACCTATTAGCAGGCCTGGACATTCTCACCAAGTGGGGGAGGGTGTATTTAGTATTCCTATTCTTAGCTAAATAGCAACTTTTTATTTGCATATCGAAGTGAGAGATTTTGGGTACCATATAGCAACGAGGTAATGCTGTCAGCTACCTGCTGCTTCTGTCGCTTTTAATATCTTGCTTTAGGTGTAGTTTTTACTTTTATTAATCCAAAGTACAAGGTAAACATTTGAAAAGCTTAGTTCACCTTTACCAAAAAATTGCCTATGCAGATAAGGGTGGGCCATCCCAGCATGTTGCCAAGAGAGGTCAAGCTGTTACGGTTTACCTCCGCCATGACACGAGTGAGTTCTCTTTCTGATTCAAACCCCCTCACATACTCTTTCCTTCCCCTGATACAGTAAGGGTCCTTTCACATGACAGGTCTGTCTCCGCCTCCTGTGCTGGGTCGGACCTGTCAGAGTCCCACTCTCTTCTATGGGGAGATTGGATGAAAACGGACCGCCTGTCCGTTTTCATCTGATTCACCATCTGAATTTGGCGGACAGGATCGGATCGTATAGCAGCGGGTGTAAGCAGATATGTTACTGCTCCATTCACCCATAGGGGTGAATGGAGCGTTTGATCAGGTCCGCCTGAAAAACTGACAGGCGGACCTGTTTGAAGTGCCCGTGTGAAAGGGCCCTTACTAAGTTTGAGAGCTTACTGTTGTGATTGTGGATGTGAACAGTAACAGCTGGGCCTTTGTTAGCAACATCCCTTGAAGCATCCTGGGAGTTTTCCAGTCAGGCTTCATGAGATACGTAAATGGCCTACCTCTAGCAAGGGCAGTATTCTGCTTTAGTCAAGGCTGCACAGTTTGTTTTATCTAGACGCCCCTTTTATGCACATGCAGTTTTTTGGTAAAGATGAAATAACCCTTTAAATATTTCTCAAAGTTAAAGTGTACCTTCAGGCTACGTTCACACTTGTGCATTGCAGGAAGGGGCATAAAATCATGTGCTTTCCTGTAATGCGCAAAAAATGTGTGCCCTTTTGCAGACATGCAGTATTGCCATTACCGCTTAACAGTACCCCCACGCAATTTCTAACACACGTTTTTTTTGTGTTAAAACGCATGGTGTGCTGTGATTTTGCAAAAGGGTCAGGGACTTCTTTTGTACATAGGGCAGCCCATTGAAATGAATGAGCTGCCCTACACACAGTGCGCAGGACCACATAGTGTGATCTCCTTTTGTACTTCTGATAATATTGATCTTTTCCCCCTTCAAATAAATGCAGAATTTTTTATTTTTTTTTTAACAAATACCAATATTTTTTGGGGGAACCAGGGATCGCTTCCACCTTTCTTGTCTAGGCGAGAATGATGTAGCCCCACCCCTGGCTACCCGCAGTCTCCTTGCATTCCTATGTCGCTCATCCCAGAAGTCTTTGGGGCAATCTACAATAGATATGCACATACACCGGCACATCATCAGGAAACAAGCTGAAAGTATTCTAGAAGAGACATCTGGCTCCTGATGTAAACAAATAAGATGGTGGCTTGGGACCAGGGGTGCAAAAGATTACAACAAGACAGCGCTGGATTCGCTGGTGCATGTAAGTATGTTCAGTGAGGAAACCCAGCAAAAAAGGTAATTAGTGTTTGAAATACAAATTTTTCATGGGGGGTGGTGAAGTTTCAAAGTTCCTTGATGTACCTGTGCTTTGCAACCTGTACAACAGGATCACTTTACCTGCCCCTTCGCCTTTTTTTTTTTTTTATTTTTTTTCCCCCACTCATACCTTTCCTTTGTTTCCCCTGCTTTTCCATTCAATTCTTGGGAGGACAATAATTTTCCCTTTGTAAGCTATAAGTCACTAAGGTTGTAACTTGCAATGAGCTATGTGGTCCTTCAATGTACCGGATATTTTTTATTTTTAGTAATCCTACTTACCTAGGTGGATGCAGCATCGGTCCGATGTTGCATCTGTCCCCTGCTGATTGCTCGGTTCTGAGTGCTCTGTGAGCAGAGAGCTGGTGACTGTCAGCCAACTGGGTCTCTTCTCTGCCCCCTTCCGCTCACTGGAATGCTGGGCTGTGGAGGAGGCAGGAGTGGCTGGCTCAGGCTCTCAGCGGCTCGCTGATAGGCTGAGCCGAGTGTCAGTCCAGCATCTGGGTGGATCCCGACCATATGGTTGCAATCTTTCCCCAGCCTAGACTGACTCTGCGACATCAGCCAACAGTGGGCTTCAGCCTGCTGTCGGCTGAAAACGTGACACAGGATTTCAGAACGAACTGCACCCCTGTGATCCACAGGAGAAGTACAGTCAAATAAGCTTTGGCTGTACTTCTGCTTTAGACTGGGTTCACATCTCCATACGGAGTGTCTCACAGCAGGGGCCCGGTGCGTCCCTGTTCACCATTTTGGTCCGAATTTTTGGCTGCATTCGGACCAGAAGACGCACAGGACTCCTGTGCAATTTGCTCCTCAGCTGTCCTGGAGCTGTGTGAACCAGCTCCATTGAGAGCCAGTCACAGGCTCCTCACATGCGAATTGGATGTGGAGAAACCCACATCCAATTCGCAATAGTGTGAACTCAGCCATAAAGAGCTTATTAAAGGGAAGGTGAACATATGCTGTTGGTGATGGGCATTTAAGCAAAATCTGTTGCTTTACCCTGCATGGTATACTCGCTGTGGAACTTAAGGGGCTAATTTTCCACATTGTGTAAAAAGGCTGTTTGATTTTGTCTTTTCTGATCATCCCCTTTTTCTACAGTTTCGATCCATCTCCTGATAGTACAGAGCCTTGGGGGGCACTCTGCACATGCTCAGTTTGGTGTGTACTGCTAGAGGTTTTTTTTTTTCTTGGGAGGGTGTATGTGATCAGCACAAGGCCAATCGGCACTGTCCAGACAGAGGGTCAGAGGTCCTGCAGCCTCATAGGACAGTCAGAGGAGAATGAAAACCCCCTCCTATAAGCTTTAACCAGTGCTCAGCCAGACACTTATAGAAGTCACAAGACTGCGATATACTGCTGATAAGAAAAGGTATTTAACAGTTGGTATATAAAATAATTGCATTTCCGTGTTCTGTGTACTGTGGGAGACCAGATATAGTGAATGAAGGGTACTGGGTTTAGTAACACTTTAAGCTTTGACAATTAAATCTGGAGGCTGTTTGGTTTCTATGCAGAGCTGCACCAGATTTTGCACACTCCAGTTTTAGTAAATCAACCCATGGGGTCATGACCTGGACATTTATGTTCAATATCTTTTTATTAAGTTTTCAAAAGTAATAATATACAGGTAAGCATTTTTCCAACAGAAGTACATATTAACGGCATACATACAGTTTCAGAGTGGAAATGCGAAATCAAAATTATACACATAGCAATAGTATACGAAAAAGAAAAAGTAAGGTATATAAGTCACATAGGCCACTAGCATACTTATCAAGTGTCAGCATACATTAAAATAGAGTGAGACATTTTATATTCGCTATTCCTTTTTGATGTTGAGATCAAGCAAAACGGGTATCTCTAGTAACTTGAGATTGCCCCTATTTTCCATACCACTGCAACCATATTTGCCAGGTTTCACATACTTGAGTATGCGTTCCGTTCGTCAAAGCGGACATAGTTTCATACGTATAATGTGATTATACTAGTGCTATTACTTCAGGTAGAAATGGGGGCATTTGAGATTTCAAATGCATCAGTTTAGCGGCCAGAAAGATATTAGTCACCACCACTATAGTATGGTGGGGAAAAGCATCTATATCTGAAGCTAGGCTAGGGGATAGTTGTATTGGTATGGCACTGATTTCTGATATGGCCCTAAAAATGGACAGCCAGAACTTAGCTAATTTTCTATATGCCCATAGAGTGTGGAAAAGTGTACCTACCTGTCCACACTCCCTTCAACAGAGGTTAGATGTATGAGGTTGAAAACAAGACAATTTGCATGGAGTCAGATACCAGCGCAAAGTAGTTTTATGCATTAGTTCCCACAAGTTAGCGCTTTTGGTGGACTTGTAAGTATAGGAAATAGCTTGTTCCCATTGGTAAGGGCTAAATGTCTGCTCTACATCCTTTCCCAGGCCATGAACAGCTCAGATTTAAGGAAGCAATTTTTATCCTGTAATGTCCCATATATAAAGGAGATGCCCCTTTTGGATGATTTGGAGCTATTTAACTATTGACTTGGGAATTCGGCATACTCTCTCTGGGTTAAGGCGAAGAAGGGAAGCTATTTTTAAGTAGGTATAATACTCCTTTTTAGGTAGGTGATATTCAGATTGGAGGATCGAGAAAGATTTAAGGACATTAGAACAATATAGATTGTTTAGCCATCGAATGCCATTTGGTCAATTAGATATTTGGTATACCTCCTTGGCATATCGCTAGAGGAATCGGGAGGCTGAATGCATGGTCGGGTTGTACTTTGGAAGTGAGCTTACCCCAAGCATTAGTGGTCGCAAGAATGGTGGGTGAGAATTCAAATGGTGGGTTTAATATGATGAGGTAAGAGGAAGTTTGTTAAATTTTTTTTTACCAGGGACAGATTCAGATTCTATGTCAGTCCACCGAAAGGACGATGGGATTCCGAACCAATATTTTAATTGTGGTAAAATAGTGGCAAAATGGTAATCCTTTATAGCTACAAGGCCCATGCCACCAGCTTTCCTGTGCCTAAAAAGTTTGCTAAAGGCGCAACGTGCTGTTTGGTTTTGCTACACAAACTTGTTGACGATACATTGCAGAGATTTAAAGAAGGAATCTGTGACCACTATAGGTAATGTTCCAAATATGTAGAGTAGTTGAGGAAGTCCCATCATTTTGAAGGCTGCTAGCCTACCAGACCATAAAAGTTCAAAGTTGGAGATATGTGACAGTGAGGTACAAGTTTTTTGGAGAAGAGGGTTATAGATTGCTTTATACAGGGATTCGGTTGAACTAGAGAGAGTGGTGCCTAAATTTGATATACCTTCCTCTCTCCATACAAAGGGATAGCTTTGTTTACATTTCTTTTTTAAGGGGGGGGTCTATACCTAGATCCAATACATACAATTCTGTATTGTTGACCTTATAATATGAGACTGTGTGAAATAGGTGTAATGCATCTTGGACTGCACCCAACAAGGTTTCAGCATTTGTCAGCATCAATATAATATCAGCAAATAAGCTTATAGAGTGGACACTGCTACCAATTTGGAAGCCTGTGATATTCGGTAGTGAATGGATGTTTGAGGCCAAAGGCTCCATTAGGAAATTAAAAATTAGCGGGGACAGGGGGCAGCCCTGTCTAGTCCTGTTGGTAATGAGGAAGGTTTGGGATTGCTTGCCTGCTAGGAATACTTGGGCTGAGGCGCAGGTATAGAGCGCCACAATAGAGGAATGTATGTGTCCTGAGAAACCAAATTATATCAGAACCTCATTGAAGTAGGTCCAGTGGATGCAATCAAACGTCTTTTCTGTGTCTACGCTAGAAGCATGGCGGGTGTTTTTGCGGTCTTGGTGTAATGAATGACATTTATAACCCTTCTTGTGGCATCAGAAGTTTGTCTGCCTTTGGTGAATCCAGGTGGATCAGGATAGGCATTATGTCTACAAGTCTAACGACTATACGTTTATATAGTTTTAGATCAAGGTTCAATAATGAAATTGGCCTAAAGTTTTAAGGAGAGTCTGGGCTCTTCCCCGGTTTCGGCAGTATAAGAGCCTTTAACATTTCCTGGGGAAAAGAGGAAGAGCCGGCAGCAGATTGTATGTATTTAAATGTTTTAAAGTATTCACCGCTATAGCCATCAGGTCCTGGTGATATATTGTTTGGGAGAGAATCTATCGTCTTGCAAACTCCAGAAGGGTACATTTAAGGCCTTCAAATACGAATGGGATAGAGTGGGTAGAGTATTTTGTAAGATCTCAGTTGATGGCTAAGGGGTTGCTGAATCTTCCCTCAAATTGTATAGGGAACCACAGTAACAGCTAAAAGCATCAGCAATCTCCTGTGGATTCAACGCTTTTTTCTTGGTGACAGGGGGATAGAGAGAGTGTTTTTTTTTTTTTTCTAACGCCTTGAAGGTGCCTGGCTAACAGTTTATTGGCTTTGTTGCCACTAGTATAATAAGTCGTGTTCATGCGTCAAAGTTCTCCAAAAGAAGAGTGCGGAGGTCTCTCCGTAAATTGGTAAGTTTAGCGCTTAGGTTAGGGTTGGACTTGTTTGCTATTTCAAGTTGTTTAATTTCTGATAGTAGCTGATCTATAAGTTGCCGCCTTTTCCTCTTAGTGCTAGCACCAGGTTTAATAAACATTCCAGCATGAAGGACTTAAGGGAATTCCACAGTATAAATGGATCATTTACAGAACCTGCATTAAACTAAAAGAATTCCAGGAGGGCCTTCTCCAGAGTGGATCTGTTTGTTCTCCATAGGAAGGTGTGTTGTGAAGCACATGGATCTGCAATCTGGAGGGTGATTGACGCATGGTCTGACCATGTTATGTTGTTTTATATTGGAGTCCTGGATCCTTTGTAAAAGCCGTTTATCCGCCAAGAATAAGTCGAGTCTGGAATAGGAGTTATGGGCCGAGGCAAAGAAGGTGAAGTGGTGTGGAGGGACCGCCAGGCATCATAAAGGTCATGCTGATGTAGGAGAGATTGTAATGAGAGAGAGAAAGGAGCATTTGGGAGCTGTAGTAGAATAGATGTGGGATCTGGGAGAGTGTTAAAGTCTCCACAAACTAATAATGAACCTTGCTTGGTTTTGTGTATTTTTAGAGAAGTCAGTTTTAAAAACCGTATCTGATGCTTGTTGGGAGCATAAAGGTTATACCTTGTTGATTTCACATCACAAATCAAGATTCTATATCTGCCTCCAGGATCGGTGATCTGTTCAATCAAGTGGAATGTAACAGCCTCTAATTGCTACCAATACTCCCCTATTTTTTTGCAGGGATGGAAGCAAAGAAAATATGAGGTTAGGAAGTATGCGTGCATTTAGGAGGGGTTGATTGGTTGAAGCGTGTCTCCTGGACATATAATATGTTCGAGTGATACTTAATCACTTCAGCCCAAAGAGAAGAGCCTTTAGCAGGGTGGTTGAGCCCTTTAGCATTTATCGACAGTATATTGATAGCCATATTATGGGGGTTTTAAAGGTGCTGGTATCAAATGGCTTGGTACTCACGTGCATACATGGTCTGGCTGGTCAATAGCATGGAGAAGCCATCTCAACAGGATGTGGTCGACTTTGATGTAGCGCATAGAAGAAGGTATGATGTCCAGGTTTGGGGTGTAGTGGCTGACTCATGAACAAAAAGGAAAAACTAAAAGAAGAAACATATAAACCGAAGTGTATACACCAGCCATTGAACTAAAAGGTGGCTCTGTGATCCGAATGTTGTAAAACACTGCAGAAGGCAACTGGGGGGGAAAGTCCTCTAACAGGAAGGTTTCCATACAGCAGATGGAGGGGTTGCCATTATAATAAGGCATTGCTGCATATTGAATGCTCAGATGGGAGGTGATGATGCTTGAGGCACTTGCTGCCATTCTAGTGATAGTCAGGCTGGTGTGCGATTCCCCTTGGTAGATGATACAGATTCATCCAGGATTCCCTAAGACCTCAGGAGCTGCAAACCTTTGTTTAAGGAATGGATGACATGTGTGTCTCCTATTTCTGAAGAGAAGAAGCTTCATCGGATTTCCCCAATTGTAATTTATCTTATAATTTCTCACGGTTTTGGGGATAGTGTTTTTAGCTTCTTCCTGAGTTGCATGTTGAATTGGGATAAGTCAGGATCGGAATCAGTGAGCTCAGGGATCAATGATATAAAGAGATCACCAAAGTATTGGTGGAGCTCCTGTTGCTGCACAGATTCAGGGATTCCCCTGATCTTTAGATTGTTTCTTCTGGAGCAATCCTCCGGATCTGCAAGTTTGGCTTTGATTCAAGTGTGCTCATTTTATAGATTTAGTGCTGGTGGTTGTTTTGCGATGAGGACATGACGCTTCCTAGCTGGGGGAGGGGCCTGACCATGGTGTGAGAGGCTGCAGCGCCTAGGCAACAACCCCCCCTGCAACCTAACATCCCCCCCCCGCTGCCTGTGCAAGGCAGCACTGACCGGCTGGGAGTGAGGGAGCTGAGCTGGAAAACATAAGGAGGGGTGATACAGGGGCCGGTCTCTGGCTCCCTGGCGGTATCATAGGAAGGGAGAGAGTGGAGGAGTGGTGACCGGAGACGCTGGTGCTGGAGCCAGGCGCTGAGGAGGTGGATGAAGTCTGGGTGAGATAAGGTGGGTAAGGGAGTGTAAGGAGACACCTGAGCCTGTCTGCTTGTTGGCGGTGAGAGGGGGACAGAGTGGTGAGCGTGGTCTCAGATGTGGAGCTGTAGCGGGGGGGGGGGACCCCTGAGTCTAGCAGTCAACTTAATACGAACACACATAACCCTGCTCCCCCAGATTTTACCTACTGGTGCTATTTCTGTTTGCTGCTTGCCCTCTATCCCCTCCTTGTATTTTCTATGATCTTTTCTACCCTTCTCTCTGAAGAGTTTGGAGGGGGGAGAGGAGAGGCAGAAGTATCTTACGGGAGCTCACATCCTGGCAAACTGGAAAGAAAGAAGCGATTGAAGAACTTGCACCTAAAGTGGTTATTATAAATTTTTTTTTTTTAATATATATTATATTATATTATTTTTTATTTAACAGCTTGCCGACCATCCGGCATCATTATACTGCGGCAGGTCGGCACGTTCCTGCGACCGTCGTGGCTATACGTCCGCTCCTTTAAGCATGTTAGCAGATGCGCCCGCTGCACTTCGGGGGTGCCGATGCCCGTGGCAGATGGTTGAGATGACCGCAGGCCACGAGATACAGAACAGGGATGTGTGTGTGTGCAAAACATACAAATCCCTGTTCTGTTCTGTGAGGAGAGACAGATCATAAGTTCCTAATAGCTAGGAATCACGATCTGTTATCCCCTCTAGTCAGTCCCCTCCCCCTACAGTTAGAACACACAGTCAGGGAACACCATTTAACCCCTTGATCGCCGCCCCCTAGTGTTAAACCCTTCCCTGCCAGTGACATTTATACAGTAATCGGTGCATTTTTATAGCACTGATCGCTGTATAATTGTCAATTGTCCCAAAAATGTGTCAAAAGTGTCTGATGTGTCCACCATAATGTCGCAGCCACGATAAAATCGCAGACCGCCGCCATTACTATGAAAAAAAAATATATATAATTTGCGATTTTTTTTTTTTTTTTTTTTTTTTTTTTTTTTTTATTACTAAAAATATGTAGAAGAATACATATCGGCCTAAAAAAAAAAATTGGGGATATTAGAGCAAAAAGTACAAAATATATTGTTGTTTTTTTTTTTTTTCAAAATTGTCGCTTTTTTTGTTTATAGCGAAAAAAATATAAACCGCAGGGCTGATCAAATACCACTAAAAGAAAGCTCTATTTGTGGGGAAAAAAAAGGACTTCAATTTTGTTTGGGTACAGCGTTGCACGACCGCGCAATTGTCAGTTAAAGCAATGCAGTGCTGTATCGCATAAATGCTCTGGTCATTGAGCAGCCAGATCTTCTGTGGCTGAAGTGGTTAAAGATGTGACACAGATACAAACTGACAACTTTGCATTGCTTATAGATGGTGACAAGCGCAATAAGCACAACCATACAAAGCAATTGCATGTGAGTAAAGGGAACCAGTCAGGCTCACTCCACTAGCTGAAGTCTAATACAGGTAAATATATGCTTCTGTGCCCATCACTTTTTTGTTTTTTAGTTGAAAAGGAGAGATGGAGAAGGGAAAGAGGAAAAGACAAGAGAGAGAGAGAGAAGGTGAAAAAAGAGGGGGGGGGGGGGGATGGGGCATCACCCCCAGGGAGCCAAGAGCGATAACACTGAACAAGCGATGGAGACCCTAGATGGTGGATCCTAACGTGTAATTAGTCAGAGAAGTGAAAGAGATCCCAATAAAACCATCTGGACTTGTGTTGTTCTGACTTATCTTGCAAAGCAGAGATCAGATCTTCCGTTTGCTCAATGTCCTTCACTCTTCTGATCCATTGGGCCACTGTTGGTGCAGACTGTTGCTTCCATAGAGGTGGGATGCTGGCCCGTGAAGCATTAAGGAGATGCTTGAGAAGGAATTTATGATAACGTTTCCTTGATAAGGGGGTAAGGTTAAGTAGGACTGCAGCTGGGTTATCTTGTAGGGAGATATCTGTGAATTTCTGTATGAGCTTAAGCACCGTTTGCCAAAAAGTTTGGAGCACAGGGCAATCCCAGAAAATATGTAAGAGGGTGCCTGAGTATAGGCCGCAGCGCCAACAACGATCAGTTTGTAGAGGAAATATAGCCAGCACTGAAGGGGTTCTATACCAGCGCATCACTATTTTATATGTGGTCTCTTGATATTTGCTACATAAAGAACATTTTCTGTGCGAAAGAGTATGCGTTCTTTTTGGGGTTTTGTGAAGGTGACTTACAAGTCCCTCTCCCATTTTGCCAAGAGGTCAGTGGTGTGAAGATCTAGCAGGGATTTGTAGGAGGTTGATAAGGACCTCCGGATAGGTCCCGCACCTAAGCAGTGTTCCTCCAAAAGAGTGGAGCTTTCTGACAAAAAGGGTTGGTGCGGGTAGTGAGCCGAGAAAATGTGATGGTTGATTGATCCTCCAGTGAGCTAATGAGAGAGGAGCCCGAACAGAGAGCAAGTTCTCTGTAGTTCACCAACCGGAGGAACGGAAAAACAAAGAGGCCCTCATGAGTCCCTGTGGAGCTTGTGAGAGAAAAGATGGGTCAGTGAGGCCAGGTATAAAATCTGGTTGACCAACAAGTGGCGTCATTGGGGATGGAAAATTTTTTAGTGAGGATAAACGGAAAAACCTATTCAGTTGCACGAGAGTTGGTCCAGTCAGTGGATGATGGTCAAGTGGGTGGCAGAAGTTTTCCCTGCCCAAGGTAGACCCGCGAGTGGGGCCTGGGCAGCCTCCTGTTCCAGCGACACCCAGAGTTTCAAATCACAGAAGTCTGGACATTGAATTAATTTTGAGTATATTACAATGGTCGAACCAGGAAAGGGCCAGAGAGTCCCAATTTTTAAGATCAGCAGTGAGCGTAGATAAGAGGTACTGGTAGTTGAGGGGAATAATGTCATGCAAGTTCGCAGAAATTTTGGTTCCCTAAAGTGATTATTTAAAGCATTAATGCTTTAATACTTAATGATCTGTTGATGATACAGCTTATGAACTACCTATGAAAGAGCTTATGAAATGACTTATGTAATAGCCTATGAAATGGCTTATGAACTGTTTATGTAACTGCTTATGATTTGCCCAGGAAATAGTTTAAGCACAAAAAGCATATGAATTGCCTATGGGGGGAACCCTGGAGGTCTGAATGACAAGGCATTCAACTTAACACGAGACACACAGCCCCGCTCCCCTGAGGTTTATCTACTGGTGCCAGTGCTTTTTGCTTTTCGCCTCCTTTTTCGTCCCTTTTTATTGCTCCCTTAAACTTTCCTATCCCTTTCCCTGAAGATTTTGGAGGGGAGAGAGGAGAAGCAGAAGTACCCTATGGGTGTTTAGATCTTGGTAAGCCGGAAAGAAAGAAGCGAGCAGGGAAGAAAAGGGTGAGTGTGGACTTGCATCAAAAGTGATATATTTAACGCTTATTGGATCAGAGGAGAATGTTATATAAACTAGAAGATTAGGAGAACCAAAATAGAAGACAGAATTTAAGGATCCGTGTGCTATCAGAAGAAAGAGGAGAAGATCTAGGAAAAATAATAAATAAAATATTTAACCCTCTGTTGGATAAAGCGATGGACTGCCTTAAGATAGAAACAGTCCACAGTATCAGAAAACCCCAAAACATATCAGCTGACCTACCCCGAGATTTTATAGTGAGATTTCAACTATTTGAAGAAAAAGCACAAATATAGGGGAAAATGAGAGGACGACCACCACTAAAATATGAAGGGGTGGACCTCCAAGTTTTCACAGATTTGGCGCCAGAAACGTTGCCTAGGCGAAGACTCCTTAAACCTCTACTTGAGCAAATGCAAATAAAGAACATCAAGTATAGCTGGGGTTTCCTGGCATGTCTAATAGGTCAGAAGCATGGAAGATCAACGCGACTAAGGTTTCCAGAAGACCTACAAGAATTCTGTAATAAACTGGACTTCCAATCCCTGGTTATCCCAGGATGGTCGGAAGAAGAAATATTAACACAAAAGTAGAACTTGCCGATTTTCTCCAAAAAAAAAAAAATCAGATTTTTTTTTTTTTTTTTTTTTTTTTTAACTGCATTCACGGTTCGATTTCGAGTTTTCGAGCTGCAGGCAGGAGTTTTTAGGCAAGGCCGCGGCTTCGGCCTAGTCTGCGGCGTCCAGCCTCGCGGGACTATGCCGAAGCTGCGGCCTCACCTAAAAACTCCTGCCCGCAGCTCCTCAGGTGTCAGCGCCGGTCCTGGTGAAAAAAAAAAAAAAAAATCTAAAGAATCGATTTGCTTAAAATGTGAATCGATTTGACCTCTCAACTCGATTGAAGATTCAAATCGTGTTTTTTTTTGTTTTTTTTTTTTTTTTTTTTTTTTTTTGTTTTTTTTTTTTTCCCCAGCCCTACACAGAAGGAAGACAAACAGTGGCAAAAGCCGCATAGAGTCGCACGGAAGACTTAAAAACAAAAACTAACAATACCTCAGAGACTGAATAGAAATAGGTTTTTGGAGAATGTAATAAGATAGAGTTTAAGCTGAATAGAGCAGAAACAGTAGAGAAAAGTTGAAAAACTTTTAGCAGAAATAGGCTTTGGGGAGGGGGAATGGAAGTAGATGAGGGTGAATTAGTGGCAGTGGGGTAAAAAGGGGATGGAGAGTTGGGACACTTGGATCAATGACAAGCATGGTCAGAGACTCACCCCAGGACAAGAGAATCACTGGTTGAAACGGAATACAGATCCACCTATGGTTCGAGGGCTGGAACTGGGCAAGTGGGTGGGATGGGACGGGGGGGGGGGGATCTACGTGATCTACATCAATTGGATCACTTTTCTCCCAGACAGGTTAGAAAGAGAGCTACGTAATTAAAGATGACCTCAATAAAATGTATATCTTATAACGTTTGCGGTCTTAATACTCCAGCAAAGAGACCTAAAATCTTAAAGGAGGTTAAAGCGGGGTTCCACCCAAATTTTGAACAATGTCTGTATGTAATCTCTTCCTTGCCTAGATGCTGACATGCCGTTTAAAAAAATTTAAATCGCCGTAATTACCTTTTATTTTTCTATTCTTCTTTGCACTTCCTGGTTCTCCTCCCGTGGGAGTAGGCGTGTTTCTAGCCTCTCCCAGACTCCTGGGAGCTAGTCTCAGGCTTCCCAGGATGCCACTGAGCATGTGCAGGAACGAGCGGTGAATGCTGGGAGCACAGCATTCACCACATCCAGGAAATAAATGCTTGTGGGCTTCAAATGCCCACAATGAAGATGGAAACCGCCTGCAGTGAATAATATAAATTATTCTTTCCGACGAAATCTGACACAGGCGGACATATTACACACAATATGTCAGTATGTAATGCTGAGAAGAAAAGTTTGTGAATGAACTCAAAAAAAAAAAAAAAACGATAGATAGGTGGACCCCCGCTTTAAACAGTATAAAGCTGGGGAGGTGTTCCTTCAGGAGACACATATTTCCCATGATACCAATGTAAAGTTGTTTTCGAAAGATTTCCCAATATGGTATTATGGGGATTCTACAACAAAAAGAACAAAGGGGGTAGCCATTGGGGTGGCCAGAGGAGTGCGGTTCATATTGGAGGAAAGGATGCCAGATCCAGAAGGTCGATAGTTTTACGTTTAGGAAAAGGTATGTGAAATGGAATGTACTCTGGCAAACATCTATTGCCCCAATAAGAACCCAACAAACTATTTGAGGCAGGTCATGGGGAAGTTAATGGCTTTTAAAAAGGGAAGTGTGATTGTAACGAGCCCCTTGCTCGCTCGGTTCCACTCTCCCGACACTCCTCTGCAGCTATAGAATCAGATTGCAACGTCTGATGGTTCGGTCATCCAATGCTCCGGGATTAGAACTTCAGCTATGTGCCATTCTAACCCAGTTGTGATAGCTCAGAATAAACACCAGGCAGGCTGTATGTAAGTTCAAACAGGAATCTATCTTTATTGACAAAATACAGGCTTTTATACACTCAGTGGAGGTGCAGACCTCCTGCTCATATTACTCTAACAATACAGCTGTAACCTAATTAACATGAGCTAATTAACTAATCCCTTTAGACAGCCTAGATGACTCAGACATGACTTTTAGGCCAGACTGGCCGTCTTGTAGTTCAGAAAATCCAATCAACATTATCACAATCAACATAGACTCTTCTTCACACAATAGCAGAGTTAATTAACACAAATAACAATGGGGATCTAATGACTCTTAGATCCCATAGTAGACTTATTTACAATACACATTTTAGCAGACAATAGACAGGTGTTGGAATTTACATCAGCAACTCCTAACAGTATCTGTCCCAGCATTATGAATCAGCCACTATTCCAATATGGCAAATCCAGGGTCCCCAGAGTCTGTGTGTCCTGGGGGACCAGGACCCGAATCCACAGTAATACCACCTCAAGAGTCCCCAGGCATACAGCTCACAAAGAGCGCCGTTCCCCCAAATGCAAGGGCCCCCGATCAATCGGCAAGAGGCCAGCATACAGTCCCCTCCAAAAGTCTCTCTCCCGGCTAGGTTTGTCACAGTGATTATGACAGGAGATCTAAATTTCTGCTTGGAACCAAGAATTAATAGTACGTCGCCGGCACAGGGGACTAGGAATGTACAGCTGAAAATAATAAAAAAGAAATTATATCAGTGTCAATTGCTGGACATATGGAGAGTGCAGCATCCTAAGACCTTACATTCTACTCTCCTGTGCAAAAAAAGGTCGTCAGTGCATGTCACTGGCAGTTAAAACTCCTGAGGGGGTTGTTTAAATATCTGGATATCTCGGACAGAAAAACTATCATCTGTGCCACGATAGGTAGCTGCCTAGACTACTGCAACTCTCTTTATTTGGGATTGCCAAAGATGCTAGTGCAAAAGCTTCAACTTATTCAAAATGCTGTGGCTAGGCTGCTCATGGATGTCCCGTTGAGGGATCATGTCACCCCTGTCCTCCGTGCCTTGCATTGGCTGCCGGTCCACTATCGCATCTTATTTAAAGTAGGATGTATTATGTTTAGGATTATGAGAGGCCTGGCCCCAAGCTATCTCTGCTCTCGTTTTCATAAACAAGCTCTTGTCAGATCACTCAGATCTACCAGCAGAGATCTCCTCTACATCTCTGTGCCCAAGAAGATCCAGCGTGGTGGTCGGGCAATCTCCCACCAGGGTGCCGTACTAAAGAATAGCCTCCCTGCCAAGCTCCAGGAGGCCCCCACTATTCCGGTCTTCCGCGGATTAGTGAAGACTTGGCTTTTCACTCAGGCGTTTCCTGCATAGTCTCTCTCTCTTCTAGCCTTCTGCCGCTCTGTGCTGCTTCTGGTCCCGGGCCCTCTCTTTCCAGGGGTCTTTGATATGCGGGCTGAGACCCTTCGGGGTAAGACCGCACTATATTAAGGTTCCACTCAACTCAACTCATTATACTCCATAAAACAAAAGGGACAACAGGAAATAGACTGGAAAAGACAAGAGTTCCTAAAAAGTGCCAGATTACCTCAAGTAATAGAGAACAAGCTATCTGCCTTTATAAAAACCCATAATAGAAGAAGAGATTAATACAGCTATAAAAGACTCCGCATCGGGAAAAAGTCCAGGTCCTGATGGGATCATGACTTCTTCTTATAAAAAAATTAAAGAAAATGTATTACCTAAACTATGTTCATATACAGTCAGGTCCATAAATATTGGGACATCAACACAATTCTAATCTTTTTGGCTCTATGCACCATCACAATGGATTTGAAGTGAAACGAACAAGATGTCCTTTAACTGCAGACTTTCAGCTTTAATTTGAGGGTATTTACATCCAAATCAGGTGATCGGTGTAGGAATTACAGTTTGGATATGTGCCTCCCACTTTTTAAGGGACCAAAAGTAATGGGACAATTGGCTTCTCAGCTGTTCCATGGCCAGGTGTGTGTTTATTCCCTCATTATCCCATTTACAAGGAGCAGAAAAAAGGTCCAGAGTTCATTTCAAGTGTGCTATTTGCATTTGGAATCCGTTGCTGTCAACTCTCAATATGAGATCCAAAGAGCTGTCACTATCAGTGAAGCAAGCCATCATTAGGCTAAAAAAACAAAACAAACCCATCAGAGAGATAGCAAAAACATTAGGTGTGGCCAAATCAACTGTTTGGAACATCCTTAAAAAGAAAGAACGCACCGGTGAGCTCAGCAACACCAAAAGACCCGGAAGACCATGGAAAACAACTGTGGTGGATGACCGAAGAATTCTTTCCCTGGTGAAGAAAACGCCCTTCACAACAGTTGGCCAGATCAAGAACACTCTCCAGGAGGTAGGTGTATGTGTGTCAAAGTCAACAATCAAGAGAAGACTTCACCAGAGTGAATACAGAGGGTTCACCACAAGATGTTAACCATTTGTGAGCCTCAAAAACAGGAAGGCAAGATTAGAGTTTGCCAAACAACATCTAAAAAGCCTTCACAGTTCTGGAACAACATCCTATGGACAGATGAGACCAAGATCAGCTTGTACCAGAGTGATGGGAAGAGAAGAGTATGGAGAAGGAAAGGAACTGCTCATGATCCAAAGCATACCACCTCATCAGTGAAGCATGGTGATGGTAGTGTCATGGCGTGGGCATGTGTGGCTGCCAATGGAACTGGTTCTCTTGTATTTATTGATGATGTGACTGCTGACAAAAGCAGCAGGATGAATTCTGAAGTGTTTCGGGCAATATTATCTGCTCATATTCAGCAAAATGCTTCAGAACTCATTGGACGGTGCTTCACAGTGCAGATGGACAATGACCTGAAGCATACTGCAAAAGCAACCAAAGAGTTTAAGGGAAAGAAGTGTAATGTTATGCAATGGCCAAGTCAATCACCTGACCTGAATCCGATTTGAGCATGCATTTCACTTGCTGAAGAGAAAACTGAAGGGAAAATGCCCCAAGAACAAGCAGGAACTGAAGACAGTTGCAGTAGAGGCCTGGCAGAGCATCAGCAGGGATGAAACCCAGCGTCTGGTGATGTCTATGTGTTCCAGACTTCAGGCTGTAATTGACTGCAAAGGATTTGCAACCAAGTAATAAAAAGTGAAAGTTTGATGGATGATTGTTAATCTGTCCCATTACTTTTGGTCCCTTTAAAAAGTGGGAGGCACATATACAAACTGTTGTAATTCCTACACCGTTCACCTGATTTGGATGTAAATACCCTCAAATTAAAGCTGAAAGTCTGCAGTTAAAGCGGGAGTCCGGCGAAAAAATTTTTTTTAGATGTCAGCAGCTGCAAATACTGCAGCTGCTGACTTTTAAAATAAGGTCACTCACCTGTCCCGGGGTCCAGCGATGTCGGCACCCGAAACCGAACCGTCCCTCGGTCCTCGGGTGCTGCCGCCGCCATTCTCAGTGAGGGAATCAGGAAGTGAAGCATTGCGGCTTCACTTCCCGGTCCCCTACTGCGCATGCGCGAGTCGCGCTGCTCGTTCTCAATGGTCCCCGCTATCTCCTGGGACCTGTGTCTTTCCCAGGAGACAGCGGGGGAGTGCGGGAGGGGGCGTGACTCCCGCGGGAGTCTATTCCCAGAAGTGGGTGCCGATACCTGGATTATACAGGTATCTGCACCCCCCTCCCCCATGAAAGGTGCCAATTGTGACACCGGAGAGGGGAGGAATCCGATGAGCGGAAGTTCCACTTTTGGGTGGAACTCCGCTTTAAAGCACATCTTGTCTGTTTCATTTCAAATCCATTGTGGTGGTGTATAGAGCCAAAAGATTAAAATTGTGTCTGTCCCAATATTTATGGACCTGACTGTATGAACGGACTGGGAACAAATTATGAGATGGGAAGAGAAGCCCTGTTGGCCTCAATTACAATTATTCCAAAGGAGGGGAAATATAGTACTTTTATGCTTAAGTTATAGACCAATATCCCTGTTAAATGCAGACACAACTATTTGCAAAAGTATTAGCTACCAGGATGAAAGATCTGATGACCGATTTTGGTGTATGCGGAGCAAGTTGGGTTCATCCCTGGCAGAGAAAGAAGAGACAATGGGGTGAGAACATTGCTGTTGCTTCAGAAAATTAGAGAGGGAAATGCCCCAGGTCTACTCCTGTTGATTTGATGCAGAAAAAGCATTAGACAGGGTCGACTGGGGATTTATGATGACCTTGGAAGCCATGGGTATAGGTCCAAGGATGGTCCAATGGATCAAAGTATTCTATAAACATCCTACTGCAATTGTGAAGGTCAACAGAACTTCATCTTCCCCCTTTTGAAATGTTCAAAGGAACGAGACAGGGGTGTCCCCTATCACCCCTATTATTTGTGCTATCACTAGAACCCCTTCTGGCAATAAGGAACAACCAGATATAGGAGGGATTAAGGAGAGGAGGAACATAAAATAGCAGCTTACGGTGATTGATGTACTATTTTATAGTACTAACCCAAGGATTACAATGCCCAATTTAATGAAGATACTAAAATATTATGGAGAACTATCAAACTTAAAAATAAATCTTTCTAAATCAGAGATCTTAAACATACACGTAAATAAACAGGAAGAACGGTGCCTACAGCAAGAATGGAATGGAAGACAGAAATAAAATATTTAGGAATAAGATTAACATCTCCAGGGAAAATATACCAGATAAACTATATCCCACTACTAATTAAAATAAAAACGGAAATAAGAAAAATAGCAACAAGGTTCCTCTCATGGATAGGACGAATAAATACCGAACAGTACCGAACATTATGTACAAATTTCAAATGTTGCCCATTCCTCTACCTCAGACATATTTTAAAACCTTAAAAAATATAATAGCTAAGTTCATTTGGCAGATTAGGAAACTGAGATCCCATTCTCGGTATTAAGGAAAGATAAAACGCAAGGCGGGCTAAAGGTACCAGACTTTTAAAAATATTATAATGCTGTGTTAATATCACGAGTAATGGAGTGGGCAAGGGAAAAAAATGAAAAAAGATGGGTCCAAATTGAGAAGATACACAGTTGGGTAGAATTATTTGGATCCCACCTCAATTTAGAGCACTGGGTGAGAATACACATGTAATGACACAAAATGTACTTAGAAATGTACTTAGAATTTGGGATCTAATACATAAACAAGGCAAATGGAAACAACTCTCCATTTAATATCACTGAAAGAAACACATTTTTTCACATCTGGAAAAGGGAAATTGTTTGGAGTCTGGATAAAAAATGAAAATGCACAATTAAAGTGGTTGTAAACCCTCTGGGACCACTTTTACCTACAGGTAAGCCTAGATTAAGGCTTACCTGTAGGTGCAACAAATATCTCCTAAACCTACACGGTTTAGGAGATATTTGCAAAAGACTGGCACCGATGTCTGCGGCGCATGCGCCGTAGATAGCGGCGTGCAGGTGCACTGAGCATGCCGCTGCTAATGGCGATCATACCGTTAGTGGTGGCTCCCTCGCGCATGCGCGGGGGTGACGTCAGCGCGGCTCCGGCCAGTCACAGCGCCGGAGCCGCAATACCCGGAAGTCACTCCGGGATAGATGGAGAAGAACGAGGGTCGCTTCGGGGGCTTCCATCTCAGGTAAGTTATTGATAATGAGCTAGTATGCTATGCATACTAGCTATTTATGCCTTTTGCCTTACAGGGTGTGTGTGTTTTTTTTTTTTTTTTTTTTTTTTTTTTTTTTTTTTTTTCTTTTTCCCTGCCTTTACTTTCTCTTTAAAGGACATAATAGAAAAGGGGAAAATATGCACATTTCAAGAATCAAAACAAATTTGATGGTGATTAATGAATGGTGGTACCTCCAGATGAATCATTTTGTTACAACTTTGCCACAACCAATAAGTTCTGCGGAAGACCTAAGGCCTTTGGAGCGGCTGAGTATAGCACCAAATGCAATGGTGTAGCTGGAGGTCCCGCCATACATAGAAAAATGGGAAAAGAATTGAACAGGAGTGAATAAACAAAAATTAGGAAAAATACTGAGGCTGGTACATGGCTCCGTAGATACTAACACAGCTGAGATGGACTACAAATGCCTTACAAGGTGGTATATAACCCCAGACAAAATATGCAAGTATCAAACGGGGAAATTGCCACACTGTTGGCGAGGATGTAAAGTAGTGGAAATGATGGCCCACATATGGTGGGATTGCCCAAAAATAAAAAGCTACTGGAAAGATTTTACAGTTAATAAATTCCTAATAGAGAAATATTAGAAGAACCTTCGACATGCTTATTCCATGGGATAGAAAGCTCAATAAAAAAATATAAAGAATCCGTGATACCTCATCTGATGAATGCAGCCATCTAATACCAAGGCTCTGGCAAGATATTCCCACAATAAAGGATTGGATCGGAAGGGTAGAAGAGACGTACAATTTGGAATATCTGAGATACTGTGGAGAGGAGGGAATGATAAATAGATGGTAAGATTGGAAGACGTTTAAAAAGACGATGAGATGTGTGGCGGTTGTAGGAGGATAAGACTGGGAGAACTGGGAGTAAGATGGAGAAAACTAGATAGGGGATTGAACGGGAGGAGTATGAGGGCATGGGATGGATTGAGGAGGGGGGGGGGGAGTGGGTAGGATTCATGGTAATTTTAAAATGTACTTATTAAAGGTAATTATGTTTGAATTTTGGAATTGGCTTTGTACGTGGATATAATGAAAATTAAATAATGTCGTCATGGGCATCCACCAGGTTGTTTATAGTGTGGGCATATTCATCCATTTTTATGCTTTATATCGGGGATCTTCAAACTACGGCCCTCCAGCTGTTGTGGAACTACACGTCCTATGAGGCATTGTAAAATCTGACATTTACAGACATGACTAGGCATGAAGGGAATTGTAGTTACTGAACAACTGGAGGGCCGTAGTTTGAAGACCCCTGCTCTATATGATCAACTCTGAAGCCAATGGCATGAATTTCTCCAGGACAGCCTCCATGCCCAGAGCCACCAGAACAGGCCGCTGTTTGTGTCTGTCGTCTGCCTCGTGGAGAGGTATGCGTTCCCGCTCCATCTCGCCTGGGCCGCCTGATGGAAGAAGGCAGTGAGAATTTTGGGCTGGGAAACCTTTCCTTTTGCAAGGCATGTCACCCGCTCGTGTGGGAAGCAATCTGCCGTTAGGGGGAGAAAACAATGAGTTCTGAGTTAGGTGCTGCATGCTGATAACCCCCGCTGCAGAATGGAGCTCCGGGTCTAAGTGTCCATCTGCCTTGCGTGCTAGCCACACCTCCCACTACCTGGACATTTAAATTGTATCCTTGGTGAAAATTTAAAATTTATATAATTTTTCACATTATATTTCAATTATTTTTAACTTCGTCTTGCTATTCCATAATTTTTATTTTTTTGCTTTTGGGCCCCTGGAGCTGTTGGCTGTAATGTGCTAGTAGCACTTTATGGCAGACCTATCTGGCAAACAACCCTCTCCAGCACTGCGCTGCTATCTTCTCCCGGTCTTTCTTCTGAGTTCCAACTCTTTGACCACTTGGTTGGCCAGACCACGATGACATCAATTCTATGAGTGTGCATGGGAGTTGCATCATCATGGCAAACATCGGTACTATAAATGTACACTTAGCTGCACATACATGGCTCAGTGTACATAAATGCTAACAGGCAGGGAGAAGGGTTTATGACAGAAGAGGTCAGTAGTATCCCCTACTGGTCTTTTTACCTCCCTCATCAACCTACTACTCTTTTGATGCTGCATTTCCACCATACACAAAGAGAAGAGCGAGACCCATTTATGGTGTTGGCAGGTGAAGGCTAACAGTGAAGTCTCAGAGTCCCAGGATAAATAACGGCAGTAGTAAGATGTCATTTTAAACTTGTACCCACAGGTAAGCTTTTAACCACTTCAGCCTGGACCATTTGGCTGCCCAAAGACCAGAGCACTTTTTGCGATTCTGCACTGCGTCCCTTTAACTGACAATTGCGCGGTTGTGCTACATGGCTCCCAAACAAAATTGACGTCCTTTTTTTCCCACAAATAGAGCTTTCTTTTGGTGGTTTTTATTTTTTGTGCTATAAACAAAAAGAGCGACAATTTTGAAAAAAAGCTATATTTTTTACTTTTTGCTATAAGTATCCCCCAAAAATATATATAAAAAAACTATTTTTTTCCTCAGTTTAGGCCGATATGTATTCTACAAATTTTTGGTAAAAAAAATCGCAATAAGCGTATATTGATTGGTTTGCGCAAAATTTATAGCATCTACAAAATGGGGGATAGTTTTATGGCTTTTTTTATCATTATTTTTTTTTTTTTTTTTACTAGTAATGGCAGCAATCTGCGATTTTTATTGGGAGTGCGACATTATGGCGGACACAGTGCTATAAAATTGCATTGATTACTGTAAAAATGTCACTGGCAGTGAAGGGGTTAACCACTAGGGGGCCAAGAAGGGGTTAAGTGTATCCTATTGTGTGTTCTAACTGAAGGGGGGATGAGACTGTGCAGGGGAGATGACAGATCGCTGTTCATACTCTGTATGAACAGATGATCTGTCTCTTCACCCCTTAGAGAACCAGAAACTGTGTTTACACACACAGATCTTGGTTCTCCGTGTGCCCTGAGCGATTGTGGGAGCCCGGCGGTGATCACGTCCACCGGGCGCTCGCATTGGTTCCATGGGCAAGCAGGGGGTGCGCGCGCCCCCTGGTGGCCGTCCATGGTACCGATGTACCATGACGACGATTCGTGCAGCCGAGCCATGTTGCTGCAGTATAACTGCGGTGGCTGGTTGACAAGCGGTTAATAAGTGTTACCTGTAGGTACTTTGAATATCTCCTAAACTTGGTCCATTAAGGAGGTGTTCACATTGCCTCTGGCCGATTATGTCACCTGTACAGTATGCTCTGCCTTCACGGCACACGGAGTGCCGAGAGTGCTGTGCCATGCCAGTGACCTTCTCATGGTCCAACCATTCAAACCGCTGGAGAGTGCACACCCAGAAGGAAAACTGGGCGAAGATGGAAGCACCTGGAGCAGTGACCATGCACTTCTGGAGGGTTCTGAAAGGTTGTAGAGTACTAGTATGCAACATTTATAGCCTAAACCTACAGAGGGGCCTTTTGGGGGAAAAAAATGTACCGCTGCTATCGCTTTGCGTCCTTCGAGTGATTATTCCTGCCCCGATACTCAAAATGAAAACTCCTTTCAGTGTTACACTTTGACACGGCTATATTTTAAACTTAAGTTACAAGAATTCTGTATTATGTTGTCTGTAAACACTTCAGGGATGTATAAAAAGAAAAAAGCTTGCTACAGTTTGTATGGAAATGTTCAGAATGTCAAGTATGTGTAACGGGAAGAGGCCGGAAGAGGTGCTTAATATGTGCTTGCTTTAAACGCTACAGGTCAGGATGACTCGGCAAAGTAAAAGATGAAACAACTGAGAAAAACTGCTAGTAATTGTTAACTTCCTGGAAACTGCTAAATTCTAGCATTTAACACGTAGAAATAAAAATTTGACCATAACTCTAAGATGTTGGGGTTTTTTTAATTCTATAAACTTTACCCTGCTACCAGTGCTAATTTTGATATCAAATTTAGATTTCGGTTTAGTCAGTCTTTTGACTAAAATAGCATTTTAGTTTGTCACCTGAGTTTTACTTATACTACTAAAATCTCTGTTACAGTTTTGTCGACTACAATCGAATGGGTTTAATTGTAATGCATTATTTAAGCATTTCTCTAGAACTGCCAAACTCCTGATATATTCCAGGAGTACAAATCTAATAACATGTTATTATTTATGGTATTAAGATTTGAACATGCACTGCAAATTTATCTGTTGTGATACATAACCTCTTTACACGTAAAAACAAGTTTCATAAACAAACAAAAATATTGCTTTTAGATAAACGGAAGTACAACTTTAAAATATAAAAAAAGGTAAACTCTATTGGCTGTAATGCTATTGTAAATATCACCTGAATATATTACCAACATTAAATATTAAGGAAAAAAATAAGGAAATACTTTTTTTTTATTAATTTAGCAGCTTAGTAGATGCCCTCTTAGTTGATGTGAATGTGCCTGGGTTCTACTGTACCCCTTTAAATCCAATTTGGAGTGAAGTTTAGTAAATAAACGAAAAAAATATTGGATGTTTTGACTTCTTAGACATGAACTTTGTAGTAAATGTTTTACCATCTACAGGAGGGGTACTGAATTAAAGTTCATGGAGGTCATTTAAATTTTTCTTCACAACACACTTCCTCTTTTTACATCCATGCCCTCCGAACCCCCCTTGTTACATTTGCATCATGATTTCATATCACATCCCACCTTCACATCAGTTCATCAGTCCCTCCTTCACATCACATTCTCCTATTCATATCAGTTTTCACAGTCCCCTTCCCATGACAGCCCTCCCTTCACAGTCCTACCTAACACAGCAGGACAGAGGATAAGAGGTGCGGCAGGTCTGGATGGAGGGTGGTAGCTTTGTCAAGACCTGTTGCGCCTCCCTCCTTCAACCCTGCTGCACGGATGACAGTGACAGCAGCTGGGGGGAGGGCTCGAGAGGAATCTACAAGGTGGACAGAGACACCCAGGTTGAGTGGCTCAACCACGGCGGTCCGGAAGGGACTGTGACTGTTCAAGTTCGAACCATGGTCCACCATTTAGTGATGTCCGATTTTATAGGAACAAGCACACACTGAGATGCAAAATGATATCCTTTATTTAAAAAGCCAAAAGGAAAATATTTTGGTATGACACACTCCTGAGGTGTGACTAGGGAGTCTAATCTCTAAGTGGAAAGCGGAAAGTTTAGCATTTGTAGTAAAAGCTGTCGAGATAGCTGCTGTACTAGCAAATCATCCATCTTCTCTGATACCCTGAGGAATTCAATACAATTTTAGTTTGCGTTTGTACCATTCATGGGTTTTGGGTGCTGTTTAAGGTAACTTGTACAGAAAAACATACAGAGGCTGATGTTTCGGTCATCCTACGAATACTAGTTGTCTGAGCGTCTCTGGATTCCATATTTATCAAGGATGATTTACTAAAAGGATTCACTTTGAAAAAGTGAATGTTCTCTGAGCTTAGTAAATACGATGAAGCTGTGTTTACTTTGATCAACCAGTCGTGCTATTTTTACACATAATTGGGTTTATAAAGTGAACACATGTCCAACACATGACCTTATTTCCTGTCATTTGCTTAGCAAAGTGAGCATGTGCAATAAACGTTTACTTTACTTTTTGAAATCTACTGCCTGTGCTCAGTGCACCACAAGGCAGTGGGGACAGTGAGAGAGAGGGGATGCAGAGAGAGAGAGGAGGAGGACAGAGAGAAGGGGGGCAGAGAGAGGACAGAGAGGGGGACGCAGAGAGAGAGAGAGGGGGGGAGCAGAAAGAGGGGGACACAGAGGGGGGGCTGAAAAAGAGGGGAGCTGTGAGAAAGGGAGACCTCTAGCTCTGTCCCTATCTGCAATCCCTGCTCTGCCTCCCTGCCCCAGTCTTTGTCTGCAGGTATTCAGTGTATAATTGTGC
Organism: Aquarana catesbeiana; assembly: GCF_042186555.1. NCBI lineage: Eukaryota > Metazoa > Chordata > Amphibia > Anura > Ranidae > Aquarana > Aquarana catesbeiana. The sequence continues at coordinate 350,271,588 of NC_133326.1, forward strand.
CCGGTACCTGTCTCCATCCTTGATCCGGGAGAGCCCTCTGCTCTGTTCCATCCAGCGGCTCCCTCACAGCCTGCGCCTCTCGCCTGTCCTCGTCTTCCGGGCCCACAGTCAGTCTGTTCTCCGGGCCTCACTGTTGAAGGAGGTTTGAGGAGTCCAGGCTCCGGAAGGTGCCAGGGATGCTGCGCCCCTCTTCGGCCATGAAATTAAGCAGTGAAGCTCTTCTCTCCCTCCCTGTCAGGCCTGTAGCCTACCACGCGGAGGATGCGGGGCTGCCCACTCACTCGTGCAGACAGTTTCCTGTACCTCACCGCTGCTTGCTTCTCTCACTCCCGAGCTGTTAGGCCTGTAGCCTTCCAGGTGGAGGATGCGGGGCCACCCACTCACTTGCGCAGTTTCCTGCATTTCGCCGCTGCTTGTTTCTCTTCCTCCCTTGCTCTCAGGTCTGTAGCCTTCCGCGGCGACCACTCACTCGTGCAGATAATTTCCTGCCCCTCGCTGCTGCTTACTACCGTGTTCTTCCCGCCGTGAACCTGGACCCTCTCGCATGCCCACAGAGATGGCTCTGCGTGCCAGCTGTGGCACACGTGCCAAAGGTTCACTCTCACTGCTAGAGCATGGACTTCCAGTTCTGGAAGAGCATCCATGGATGCCCTCCCAGAACTCCGCCTCCCGTGCATACCCTGGGGTGCTTTGGGGGGTACTCTGTGATCAGCTGTGTCCAATCACAGCTGATCACATGTAAACAGACTTGCTGGTTATCAGCATTCCTTTCCTCATGCGCTGTGTCTGTGTGAGGAAAGGAGAGCCGTTAACCGACAAGACTGTCAGAACATTGCTTACACTGATAATTGGGGCACGGCTCATCAGTGCCTTGATTGTCAGTGCTGCCTCATCAGCAAACATAAGTGCCACAGCACTGAAAGCTGAAAATTTGGCCTGGGCAGGAGGAGGGTGAAAGTTCCCGGTATTGAGGTGGTTAACGTGCCCCAAAAAATAGGTCCTACTTTATATTTCAAAAAACAATGCAAGGCACAGAACCAACACATCTGTGCACTGCATATGTGCATTTGGATGCAATTGACAATGAATGGCCATGTACCATAACGGACATAATTAGTACATTACCAAGCCATACCATAATGCGCTATGTGATGTCATTGTGACATCCAAATCTATCTTTCTACCCCCCAGCTCACTCCTTCAGTCTCCTTCCGTATCACTAATCTACTAACAGACATATCAGCCTGGATGTCTCACCACTTCCTCAAACTCAATCTATCCAAAACTAAGCTCATGATTTTTCCTGCCCCGATCTCTGTCAAAATCAATAGTACTACTATCAGCCCCTCCCCGCATGATAAGGTTCTAGGTGTAACCCTGGACTCTGAATTATCCTTTCAGCCCCACATCCAAACGCTTTCCAAATCTTGCTGTCTCAATCTCCGCAACATCTCCAAAATACGCCCCTTCCTTACCAACGACAGCACAAAATTCCTAGTTCACTCCCTGGTCATCTCCCGCCTTGGGTACTGCAACTCTCTCCTCACGGGGTTACCTTTACATAGGCTATCCCCCCTTTCAGTCCATCATGAATGCTGCTGCCAGGATCATCTACCTTACCAACCGTTCAGTGTCTGCTACCCCTCTGTCAGTCCCTCTACTGGCTTCCACTCGCCCAACAAATTAAATTCAAAATTCTAATAACTTACAAAGCCATCCACAACTCGGCCCCCACCTACATCACTAACCTAGTCTCAAAACACTAGGGATGAGCCGAACACCCCCCTGTTCGGTTCGCACCAGAACATGCGAACAGGAAAAAAGTTCGTTCGAACACCGTTAAAGTCTATAGGACACGAACATGAATAATCAAAAGTGCTAATTTTAAAGACTTATATGCAAGTTATTGTCATAAAAAGTGTTTGGGGACATGTATCAATGCAAAAAAAAGTTTTAAAAACGGCCGTTTTTTCGGGAGCAGTGATTTTATTAATGCTTAAAGTCAAACAATAAAAGTGTAATATCCCTTTAAATTTCGTACCTGAGGGGTGTCTATAGTATGCCTGTAAAGGGGCGCATGTTTCCCGTGTTTAGAACAGTCTGACAGCAAAATGACATTTCAAAGGAAAAAAGTCATTTAAAACTACTCGCGGCTATTGCATTGCCGGTCCGACAATACACGTAGAAGTTCATTGATAAAAACGGCATGGGAATTTCCCACAGGGGAACCCCGAACCAAAATTTAAAAAAAAAAATGACGTGGGGGTTCCCCTAAATTCCATACCAGACCCTTCAGGTCTGGTATGGATTTCAAGGGGAACCCCGCACCAAAAAAAAAAAAAAAAAAAAAATGGCATGGGGTCCCCCCAAAAATCCATACCAGACCCTTATCCGAGCACGCAACCTGGCAGGCCACAGGAAAAGAGGGGAGGACGAGAGAGCCGTACCAGGCCACATGCCCTCAACATTGGGAGGGTGCTTTGGGGTAGCCCCCCAAAACACCTTGTCCCCATGTTGATGAGGACAAGGGCCTCATCCCCACAACCCTGGCTGGTGGTTGTGGGGGTCTGCGGGCGGGGGGCTTATCGGAATCTGGAAGCCCCCTTTTAACAAGGGGACCCCCAGATCCCGCCCCCCCCCCCCGTGTCAAATGGTAAGGGACCATTTCACTAAAAAACTGTTAAAAATGACAAGAGACAGTTTTTGACAATTCCTTTATTTAAATACTCTTCTTTCTTCTATCTTCCTTCATCTTCTTCTGGTTCTTCCTCCGGTGTTCTCGTCCAGCATCTCCTCCGCGGCGTCTTCTTCCCTTCTTCTCCTCGGGCCGCTCAGCATCCATCGCATGGAGGGAGGCTCCCGCTCTTCTCTTCATCTTCTTCTTCTCTTCTTCATCTTCTTTTCTTCTTCTCTTCAACTTCTTCTCCGGGCCGCTCCGCATCCATGCTGGCATGGAGGGAGGCTCCCGCTGTGTGACGAGTCTCCTCTTCTGACGGTTCTTAAATAACGGGGGGCTGGGCCACCCGGTGACCCTGCCCCCCTCTGAAGCGCGGTGACTTGACAGGACTTCCCTGTGATGTTACGGGGAATGCCACAGGGAAGTCCCGGCATGTCCCGTGCGTCAGAGGGGGCGGGGTCACCGGGTGGCCCCGCCCCCCGTTATTTAAGAACCGTCAGAAGAGGAGACTCGTCACACAGCGGGAGCCTCCCTCCATGCCAGCATGGATGCAGAGCGGCCCGGAGAAGAAGATGAAGAAGAGAAGAAGATGAAGAGAAGAGCGGGAGCCTCCCTCCATGCCATGGATACGGAGCGGCCCGAGGAGAAGAAGGGAAGAAGGCGCTGCGGAGGAGATGCTGGACGAGAACACCAGAGGAAGAACCAGAAGATGAAGGAAGATAGAAGAAAGAAGAAGCATTTAAATAAAGGAATTGTCAAAAACTGTCTCTTGTCATTTTTAACATTTTTGACAGTTTTTTAGTGAAATGGTAGGGGTACCCCCTTACCATTTCACACAGGGGGGAGGGCCGGGATCTGGGGGTCCCCTTGTTAAAGGGGACTTCCAGATTCCGATAAGCCCACCGCCCGCAGACCCCCACAACCACCGGCCAGGGTTGTGGGGATGAGGCCCTTGTCCTTATCAACATGGGGACAAGGTGTTTTGGGGGGCTACCCCAAAGCACCCTCCCAATGTTGAGGGCATGTGGCCTGGTATGGTTCAGGGGGGGGGGGCGCTCTCTCGTTCCCCCCCCCCCCTCTTTTCCTGCGGCCTGCCAGGTTGCGTGCTCAGATAAGGGTCTGGTATAGATTTTTGGGGGGCCCCCACGCCTTTTATTTATTTATTTATTTTTATTTTGGCGCGGGGTTCCCCTTAATATCCATACCAGACCTGAAGGGTCTGGTATGGAGTTTAGGGGGACCCCCACGTCTTTTTTTTTTTTTTTTTTTTTTTTTTTTAATTTTGGTTCGGGGTTCCCCTGTGGGGAATTCCCATGCCGTTTTTATCAATGAACTTCTATGTGTATTGTCGGACCGGCAATGCAATAGCCGCGAGTAGTTTTAAATGACTTTTTTTCCCTTTTGAAATGTCATTTTACTGTCAGGACTGTTCTAAACACGGGAAACATGCGCCCCTTTACAGGCATACTATAGACACCCCCCAGCTACGAAATTTAAAGGGATATTACACTTTTATTGTTTTACTTTAAGCATTAATAAAATCACTGCTCCCGAAAAAACAGCCGTTTTTAAAACTTTTTTTTGCATTGATCCATGTCCCCTGGGGCAGGACCCAGGTCCCCAAACACTTTTTATGACAATAACTTGCATATAAGCCTTTAACCACTTGACTACCCGCCTCACGCTGATATACGTCAGCAGAATGGCGCGGGCAGGCAAAATCACGTACCTGGTACGTGATTGCCTTCCCGCGGGCGGGGGGTCCGAAGAAGATAAACACAGGCCCGTCGTGCCCATAATGCCCTTCCTGCTGCATTCGCCAATCCTAATTGGGAACCCACCACTTCTGCAGCACCCGTACTTCCCCCATTCACATCCCCAACCAAATGCAGTCAGCTGCATGAGAAGCATTTTCTGTATGTCCTCCCGAGTACCCAACGAACCCCCCCAGAAAAGATGTTGTGTCTGCAGCAAGCGTGGATATAGGCGTGCCACCCGCTATTATTGTCCCTCCTGTCCTGACAATCCTGGTCTTTGCATTGGTGAATGTTTTGAACGCTACCATACACTAGTTGAGTATTAGCGTAGGGTACAGCATTGCACAGACTAGGCACACTTTCACAGGGTCTCCAAGATGCCATCGCATTTTGAGAGACCCGAACCTGGAACCGGTTACAGTTATAAAAGTTACAGTTACAAAAACAGTGTAAAAAAAAAAAAAAACACAAAAAAAAATATATAAAGTTAAAAAAAAATAGTCTCTCTCTCTCTCTCTCTCTCTCTCTCTCTCTCTCTCTCTCTCTCTCTCTCTCTCTCTCTCTCTCTCTCTCTCTCTCTCTCTCTCTCTCTCTCTCTCTCTCTCTCTCTCTCTCTCTCTCTCTCTCTCTCTCTCTCTCTCTCTCTCTTCCCCCCCCCCCCCCCCCCCCCCCCCGTCTTCCCGTGTTTTTCTCTGGCTCTCCTGTCTCAACAGGGAACCTGAGAATGCAGCCGGTGATTCAGCCAGCTGACCACAGAGCTGATCAGAGGCCAGAGTGGCTCCAAACATCTCTATGGCCTAAGAAACCGGAAGCTACGAGCATTTTATGACTTAGGTTTCGCCCGATGTAAACAGCGCCATTGGGAAAGCATTTTATCACACCGATCTTGGTGTGGTCAGATGCTTTGAGGGCAGAGGAGAGATCTAGGGTCTAATAGACCCCAATTTTTTCAAAAAAGAGTACCTGTCACTACCTATTGCTATCATAGGGGATATTTACATTCCCTGAGATAACAATAAAAATGATTTAAAAATAAAAACGAAAGAAACAGTTTAAAAATAAGATGAAAAAGAAAAAAAAATAGCACCCCTGTCCCCCCCTGCTCTCGCGCTAAGGCGAACGCAAGCGTCGGTCTGGCGTCAAATGTAAACAGCAATTGCACCATGCATGTGAGGTATCACCGCAAAGGTCAGATCCAGGGCAGTAATTTTAGCAGTAGACCTCCTCTGTAAATCTAAAGTGGTAACCTGTAAAGGCTTTTAAAATGTATTTATTTTGTTGCCACTGCACGTTTGTGCACAATTTTAAAGCATGTCATGTTTGGTATCCATGTACTCGGCCTAAGATCATCTTTTTTATTTCATCAAACATTTGGGCAATATAGTGTCTTTTAGTGCATTAAAATTTAAAAAGTGTGTTTTTTCCCCAAAAAATGTGTTTGAAAAATCGCTGCGCAAATACTATGTGAAAAAAAAATGAAACACCCACCATTTTAATCTGTAGGGCATTTGCTTTAAAAAAATATATAATGTTTGGGGGTTCAAAGTAATTTTCTTGCTAAAAAAAAATAATTTTTTCACGTAAACAAAAAGTGTTAGAAAGGGCTTTGTCTTCAAGTGGTTAGAAGAGTGGGTAATGTGTGACATAAGCTTCTAAATGTTGTGCATAAAATGCCAGGACAGTTCAACCCCCCCCCCCCCCCCCCAAATGACCCCATTTTGGAAAGTAGACACCCGAAGCTATTTGCTGAGAGGTATAGTGAGTATTTTGCAGACCTCACTTTTTGTCACAAAGTTTTGAAAATTGAAAAAAGAAAAAAAAAAATGTTTTTTCTTGTCTTTCTTCATTTTCAAAAACCAATGAGAGCTGCAAAATACTCACCATGCCTCTCAGCAAATAGCTTGGGGTGTCTACTTTCCAAAATGGGGTCATTTGGGGGGGGGGTTGTGCCACCTGGGCATTCCATGGCCTCCGAAACTGTGATAGGCAGTGAAGTGTGAATTTTTTTATAACAAAAAGTAGAAAATATCATTATTTTTTTCAAAATTTTTGGTCTTTTTCCGTTTATAGCGCAAAAAATAAAAACCGCAGAGGTGATCAAATACCATCAAAAGAAAGCTCTATTTGTGAGAAGAAAAGGACGCAAATTTTGTTTGGGTACAGCATTACATGACCGCGCAATTAGCAGTTAAAGCGACGCAGTGCCAAATTGGAAAAAGTCCTCTGGTCTTTAGGCAGCCAAATGGTCCAGGGCTGAAGTGGTTAAAATTAGCACTTTTGATTCCTCCCATAGACTTTTAAAGGGTGTTACGCGGCATTCGAATTTGCCGCGAACACCCCAAATTGTTCGCTGTTTGGCGAACAGCCGATGTTCGAGTCGCACATGAGTTCGACTAGACTCAAAGCTCATCCCTACAAAACACCAACCTACTCGTTCCCTTCGTGCCTCCAAGACTTCCTGCTCTCTAGTTTCTTCGTCGCCTCCTCCCATGCTCGCCTCCAGGACTTTTCCCGAGCCTCTCCCATCCTCTGGAAATCACTACACAAATCTGTCCGACTAGCTCCTACTCTGCTTGCTTTTAGACAATCCCTGAAAACCCTTCTCTTCAGGGAAGCTTATCCAGCCCCCACCTAACTGTACTTTTACTTTCTCTATCAGATCATTCCCCACAGTTATTACCTTTTGTATCACTTGACCCTCCCTCCTAGATTGTAAGCTCTAATGAGCAGGGCCCTTTGATTTCTCCTGTTTTGATCTGTATTGTAACTGTACTGTCTGCCCTCATGTTGTAAAGCGCTGCGCAAACTGTTGGCAGTATATAAATCCTGAATAATAATAATGTGAATGAGCCTTAACGTTAGACATTCCTGACATTCAACTTAACTGGTTAGTACTTTTATGTACGTTCCTTGCAGTAAGGAGGGTGGGAGCCTAACATGCCACCATAGTCATATGTGAGTACTAACAACACTCAGAAAGCAGATAATAGTAGTTTGATTATAACACTGTGAATATAGAGGGAGCAGGCTGTGAGACTCCCTCAGGCTTCACTGCAGGTAGTAGCTTTGTGCAAACAATGGTACACAACCACTTTCTCAGTTTACCAAGCTGTTATCTAATGCCAAGTTGTGTGGAAGTTTCTTGCTTTTTCCCTTCATGTCTGTGATATTGTGTGTACATGTCCTTTCTTCTAGTAATAGAACTTGATTAGAGATTCTACAATGTAGAATGACCCAAAGAAGCAGAAGCCGTGCCAGCTTTTGCCATATCAACATGATGGAGAATGTGGGCACAGTTCATTCGTAAAAATGGTCAGCTCTAGGTTTGCATTTTAGCGTCAGTCTCAAGTAGACAAAAGCATAATGTCTTCCTTGTAATTCAACTGCCTGTCCTCCTTTACGTTTTCCCATGTAAAGTCAAATAGCTGTAAGAATTTGAGTTTGCGCATTTTCTTTCCACAACTTTTGTGTCTTACTGGTAGTAACAAGTTAGTATTTAGTAATGCATGAAATTGCCCACTTGAAGATTTGTGAATGTAGGCACTGTGAGGAGCATTTTACATTCTGTGGTAAACAAGGAGAGTTATGCCATCTCCATCTGTTTGCGGTTTGTTTACATGTATGTTTTAGAGGAAACATTTATACTGACATTTTATTTGTGTGCTGTCAGAGCTGGCAATGGAAAATATAGGTCATTTTTACAGTGATGAAGTCTAGCGTGACTACAGAGACCCAGAAGTACCAATTAGATCTTTAAAGTGGATCTCCAGACTGAAAAGCAGGATATTGTTTAAAAACGTGAAGTGGCTGAAATGTTTCTTCAGGCAGGTATAGCACCCAGCTAAAAAGCGATACTCCCCCCCACTTTACCTATGTTTTCCCCCCACTTATGTGTAGTGCTCTTCAAAGCCCATACCCGTCCGCAGTGAATACAGCATTGTCTCCCTGCGATCGGCTGTTCCGGTGAAACGCAGCAGATCATGCCACCATCTTGGTCTTTGCCGCCTCTTCCCTAGCTGCTCTGTGTGCTGATAATGCAGCCTCCTTGCAGATGTGATGTGAGTATCCCAGGAGGCTGCAGGACCAGGTACATGTCATTGTCATTTTTCGGTCTTAGGCCAGAATGGGGAAGGGGGTAACAAACCTTTCCTGGACTTTTGCCTGCGGAAGGGGTTAGTATTAATGCGGTACAAACCCCCTTTAGGGAGTTTAGTTCTGCATTAACCACCTCTGCATTAGCCACTTCCAGCCGGTCCTATGCACATATGTGGACTCTCAGCAAGTGGGCTCTACTGGCGAGTGGCCGCATATAATGCGGCACTGTGTAAACAAATTACTGTGCTGAGAGCGCGCTCCCAGCACGGCAGCCGCTGGGTACAGGAAAGCTCCTGATGCATACTTGCGTTCGGAAGCTTTCTGATCATGTGACAGCCAATCAATGCCCACCTCCACCTCCCGGCTATTAGAACCTTTTGAAGGGCCAGGAAACGGTGGTGGGAAGGGGTTAATCCAGCTCGCTAATCATTAATACATCCTTCTTCCTTTTACTTTTTTTAATTTTATTTTTTTTACATCACAAGCAGTGTAAGTACCTGAATTTGGTAAATACACAAATCCCCGTTCTAGCTCTCGTGGCTGACGGCGATCGCGACCATGCGCATTGGGTCCCCCGCCCTGCAGCGGGCGCACACCTGCTATCTTAAAGGAGCCGCGGTTCATATACGGCGATTCGCGGGAACGTGCCACTTTGCTGACGTATATCGGCGTGAGTTGGTCGGCAAGTGGTTAAGTATGCTACTTAATTCACTTAAGGTGATTTCTACAAGCAGTATATAAATTTAATTTTGCAAGTTTCAAACAGTCGGGGGCGAATGGGCTCAAGAGCGATGTGAGCACCTGTAGATATTAATGGGAAAGTCTTTTTGATGCCTCTTTCACATTTTTACTATATTGCCGTTCCATATTTCCATTATTGTACAGAATTCTAGATTCTGTGTCTAGTGGTTTATTGTATACCATGAGGTGTGATCAGTGTCAATGCTAAACAGCTGGTGGCATAAAACCAATTCTCTACATAAAGTGACTATAGATTTGGTCAGGGCTTCTTTTCAGCAGGAATGAGGTAGAAAGCATTCAACGGCAAGGTGTGCTGAGGTGCGCTGGGAAATCTATTAATGATGGCTGCTAGGGGATCTATTGTTGCTGTGGGGGGTATATTGTGGTGAGTCTATTGTTTTTGGGGAGGTCTATTGTTGCTGGTGGTGGGTCAATTGTTGCTAGAAGGGATCTACTGTTGAGTGGGGAATATTATTGATGGCTGCCGGGAATATCTATTGTTGCTAGGGTGGATCTGTTAATGCTGGGTGGTATTCTGCCTCTGGGGGTATACTGTTGCTGGCTGCAGGGAATCTACATTACATTATTTTATTTTCCTGTTATTAACAATTTCCACACAAATTACTTAACACCACAAACTTATACATGGTTTTGTACTCTTTAAAGGGGTAGTACTGGGAGGTGGGTAGGGGGTGGAACCAAGGAACGGTGCTTGGAGGTGGGTAGGGAACAGAGACAAGGCGTAATTCAGAAGGGGGTAGTTCCTGGACCTATTCTTTGAGAAAAAAGCCTTGGATTTGGTATAGAAATAGATGTACAGTAGAGCACATTCACTGAATGCTCCTTGCAGTGATGATTTTGCCTCTTACAAGAAAAAGTTGATGATTTTACCCTTCAGAAGTGGTGTGTTTTAGAATAGGTGTCTCCAAATTTCTAAACAAACAAGGGCCGGTTTACTGTCCTTCAAACTTTAGGGGGGCCGGAGTGGGCAGTTCGAGTAAAAAAAATTACATGGTGCCCATAGTCAATAGAAAGAGGAGTAGTGCCCCATAATTGGTATTTGTGAAAGGAATAGTGCCTAATTGTTTAAATCAGTGGGATGAATTATGCCCCATTGCTGGTGTCAGTGAGAGGAATGGTTCCCTACTATTGGTGTGAGTGGAAGCAATGGTGCCCCCTTATTGGTGTCACTGGGATGAACAGCACCCAAGGGCCAGATCAAGGCAAGCAAAGGGCCACAGTTCAAGGATCACTGCTCTGTTACCTTGCTGGATTGTGTGTGGGAGGAACAGAATCCAAAGGAGTGAGCACATGCAAGCTGGAGCTGAGGATGTCATGGTCTTAGGAGCAGCTTCAGATTTTGTTCCCGGGGAGCTACTCTAGTTTAGAGGGAACCTAGACAAGGCTCATAACACTACTTGAGATAACGCTGTAGAGTGCACAGGATTTAGGGCAGGATCAACAGATCTTTTTTTCACTCTTGGAACAAGTAAAACAAAAGACTTTCAGTGTTATATTAAGCAGACCAAAAGGGAGAAAATAATATGTTAGGATTTACATCTACGCTAAAGTGTTTCTAAAGGCAGATGGTTTTTGTTTTTTTTGTTTTTTCCAGTGCATTCTGTGCATTAAGGTAAAAAGTTTTCTGTGTCCTGCTTCCCCAGCCCCCCCTTATACTTACCTGAGCCCAATGTGCATGAGAGCTATTGGCTCCTGCTACTGTCAATCACAGTCAATGAAGAGGGAGTGGGGGGCAGGGCTGAGCTACCCTGTGTGTGTCAGTGGAGCCTGCATGAGTGCCCCCATAGTAAGCAGCTTGCTGTGGGGGCACTCAGCAGGAGGGAGGAGCCAGTGGGGGACCAGAGAAGAGGAGGAATGAGGCTGCTCTGAGCAAAACTATTGCACAGAGCAGGTAAGTATAACATTATTATTAGTTTTATTTTTTAAAAAATTACCTTTACGATCGCTTTAAGCACAATTTATAGCTGATGAACAAATATTTCCAGCTGCATTCATGAATGTATATAATTTGAACATTAATGTTCTCCCGAAATGTATGTAGCGCCAACAGTTTTTGAAGACCTTTAGAAAATGAAGGCAAACAGAACAATTACAATACATTTCAAGTCAAAAAGGTTAGTGGGGGGGGGGGGCGTGGCCTGGACAGCGATGTGAGCAGACGTGTGTGACTGAAGCTCCGCTCGCAGCAGATCCTTCTACTTACATCCTTTGCCTCAGAAACACTGCAATCGAATACTAAACCCCTTGGGAGCTGGCACACCAACCCGGGTACACTATGTCTCCGCCGAGACGGAATACCGCTGCCTCTTCCTCGCTGGAGCGGTACCGGAGGACGGAGCGGGACTCTGAGGGACAAGATGGCGCCGCGCCAGCAGCACACGCGGCTTCCCCTGCAGCTCAAGAGCCGGACGGCACTGCTAAGGTATTGGAAGCAATATCCCTATGCCAATCCACTCTGACATCCAAGATAGAGGAGGTAAAAATGGACATTTCACTCATAAGGCATGACATGACCAAACTCAGGGAACGGGTCACTGAAGCTGAGACTAGGCTCGGGCGGGCAGAGGACACACTATACCCTATGCAGCACTCACAAGAAGACCTGCAGCGCCAGTTGCAACAGTTAGCACAAAAGCATGACGACTTGGAGAACCGGACCCGCAGGTCCAACCTCCGGTTTATTGGACTACCGGAGGGTTCTGAGGGTACTGATCCAGCCACCTTTCTTGAGCAGCTTTTGATTGCTACATATGGCAGAGAGGCCTTCTCGGCAACATTTGTAGTGGAGCGCGCCCACCGCATGCCGGCTCGGCGCCCGCCTGAAGGGGCGCCCCCACGAACTTTCATTGCAAAATTATTAAACTTCAGGGACCGAGACGCGGTCCTACGCCTAGCCAGACTGAAGGGAAACATTCCATTCCAATCCGGATCCATCTCAGCGTTTCCAGACTTCTCGGCGGAGGTCCAACGACAAAGAGCGCGATTCACTGAAGTCAAACGCCGTCTGAGAGCACACCACATTAAGTATGCAATGCTGTTCCCAGCCCGCCTTCGAATTGTCGGTGAAGATCGAGTACATTTTTTTGAAGACCCAACTCTGGCCTCAGCGTGGCTGGACCAACAAGACGCACAAAAGAACCGACCTGCATAAACCACACTTTGCCTGGCAATAATACGTGAGTGTTACTCTACAACTCCCCCTATGCACCACCCTTTATGACTGCCATAACATACGTCCATAGATGTGCCTACAGTGATCCCAAACTATATGCCACTGGAGAGTTACTGATAACTACACGGCATGCTCCTGAACCTGGTCGCAAGCGACCCTACTCATTACTTGGCAACTTCTTGAAGATACCAAAGAGCCTTCAAGGCTGTGCGAAATGTAAGTGACCCACCCCACGTAGCCCATAAATCCTCCTAAAACTGCCCTCATACCTTCCATTTCTGTTTTGAGCAGTCGCTCCTCTTGTGTCATTTGACCAGTTTTCTTATTTTACTTTCCCTGAACCCTCACCACGTTACTAACTGCTCCAAACCGGAATATGGGAAATGTCATCAGTCTAGAATCTTAACATATATGCGGTACCTGCTATAGACTTTGCCCATCCTTATCTACTAGAAGCTGCGGCGGAGTACAGATTCAGATCTGGGAGATTCCCGCACTAACTGCTAACCCCTACAGTGTTTGCTTCATCGCTGGACTGTTACCCAGTATTTGTTCGCCCCCCTTTGGGAGATGGTTGTTCCGCCACTGGCGCTGCCAAATAGGCTACCGCCACTGCCGGTATGTTCAATGTGCAACATAGCACAAGTTTTGGGATATATGCCCCAGTCAAGTTTGGGCGACTGAGGGCAGGGAGGGTGGGAGGGGAAAATGTTATGGTTAATGTTAAGATAAAGAACATATATAATAATTTGCAATGCATTGAAATGAACGTATGTACATGTTATTTCGGGAAAGGAAGAAGCGGAGGTACATTTGTATTAGTGTGGAGAGGGTCGGCATGGGTCCCGAATAGACATCTTGCTCATATTCTCTCTCTAAAATTGCTGTGCCTCAAGTATGGCTAACTTAAAATTCCTCACCTGGAATGTCCGAGGGATCAGAGACAAACTAAAACGCACGGCAATTTTTACCTGCCTCAAAACATACCGTGCAGATATAACTGTATTAGTCGAGACACACGTTACAGGACAACTCCAGCTTGCGCTGAAGCGGCCCTGGATAGGATGGGCGTTCCATGCCACCCACTCTCCATACTCTCGGGGGGTTTCAGTTCTCATTGCTAAAACTACCCCTTTTGCAATCATCTCGGTGCGTACAGACCCCCAAGGCAGCTTTATCTTCATACACTGCACACTATGTGGCTCGCAATATTTGATTTTAGCATTCTACATACCCCCGCCATACAAATCCAATCTAATCACAGAAGGCTTACTTTACATGACACAGCACCCCAACATACCAGCAATCTGGTTGGGAGATTTCAATATGGTTTTGAACCCCCAGATGGATAGAATACAATCAAGCCAGAATGCCCATCTCCCTGACACCACTAGACTAGGACGCACGCTAAAAGAATTTTCATTGACTGACGCATGGAGATACAAACACCCCCATGATCAGATATATTCATGCTTCTCGGCAACCCACTCCTCCATGTCCCGAATAGACCTTATCCTAATCTCTGACACACTAACCCCCCGACTAACAGGCTCAGGTTACAACACTAGATCCCTTTCTGACCATGCCCCATGTTGGGCAACCCTTCAACTAGCCCAAAACACAGGACCCCACACCTGGCGTCTACACCCCTTCTGGCTCTCCATGCTGAAAGACCAAGAGGATATACACAAAGAATGGCAATTCTACCTAAATGTCAACAGAGACACTGCCTCTGTACGACACGTTTGGGAAGCCTATAAGTTACACGTTCGCACAGTCCTCTCCTCGCGTATAAACAGAATAAAAGCCTCTTCCGCCCTAATTATTAACCAAGCCTTAGACAAAGCAGATTTACTAGTAAAAGAATTTCACAAAGACCCCACTCAGGACAGAGCAACAGCAATCAAACTACACACCCGCCTCTTAGACCACTTGCAATACGAAAACGCTAAAAAAAACCTTTTTTTTCTAAAACAACGTATATTTGAACAAGGGGAAAGAGCCGGTAAACTATTAGCATACTTGGCTCACCAGGACACTAACCCCCCAGTGGTAGTAACCCTACTAGGCCCTCATAACGACATACTCTCCGACCCCCCTTTAGTTGCAGAAGTATTTCGGAAATACTATTTAGATTTATATTCCTCCAAGGTGGGAGTCACTGCCCAGGAGACTAGAGCGTTTCTTCGAGATGTCCCCTTTCCACAACTATCTGAGACCCAACTACAAGACCTAGAGGCCCCTCTTACCGTGGACGAGATTGCCCTAGCTATAGCCTCGTTAGCACCATCCAAGGCACCAGGTGGAGATGGTATACCATTAGACTTTTACGCAGCATACTTGGACATACTAGCTCCTGAAATTATATAATCACATCTTTGAAACAGAATCCCTACCCAAAACTCTTCGCCAGGCAGTAATTATAGTAATCCCCAAACCAGGCAAAAACCCCCAACTACCAGAATCATATCGCCCAATCTCGCTTCTCCAGGCTGACATTAAAATACTAGCCAAAATATTAGCTATGCGCCTCAATACGAGTATTCTCTCCCTCATTCATCCTGATCAGACGGGATTCATGCCTGGTAAAAACACAGCAATGAACCTCAGACGCCTCTACATGAACATTCAAGCAGACCACGAGAACACGGGTGATAGAGCGATAATAGCACTTGACGCCGCAAAGGCGTTCGATTCGGTAGAATGGGGATACCTCTGGGAATGCCTCAGGGGCTATGGATTCGGACATAATTTTATAAAATGGGTACAACTACTATATTACTCACCTACGGCTAGCGTGGTAGTGAATGGAGTGACATCTGATCCCTTCCCTCTGGGTAGAGGAACTCGCCAGGGATGCCCACTATCCCCTTTACTGTATGCCCTGGCGGTGGAACCCCTTGCCATATCCCTTAGGCAGAATCCACACATTCAGGGGCTACGGGTAGGACCTGTGACAGAGACGTTAAGTTTGTATGCAGATGACATGCTTCTCTATCTAGAGGATACTGGCCCATCACTGCAGGCAGTTCTATCGACCATCGAGGAATTTGGTAAACACTCAGGTCTCAGTATGAATTGGTCCAAATCCCAGATCCTCCCCCTTGATATGACATCTCCAACACACACTGCAGCTTCCCTCCCCCTGCAGAGAGTTGCCTCTATAAAATATCTAGGTATAGAGATTACTAGGCACCCACTGGACTTTATCGCCAACAATATAGAACCACTTTTCTCTTATTTAAAATCTCGTACACAAACATGGGCAAGACTCCCACTGGGAATAATGGGTAGAGTCAACTTGTTCAAGATGATACTACTGCCAAAGTTCCTCTATGTGCTCTGGAACTCCCCAATACTCATTCCCCTTAAAATCTTTAAAACAATTGATACAATCATTAATTCTTTTATTTGGGGCCCCCATAGACACAAATTGGCCTGGAACACGCTCAAGAACCCGACCTCCTCTGGAGGTGCAGCTTTACCGGACTTATACACTTATTATATAGCAGCTCAGCTCTCACACTTTTATTACATTCACAAGACTGATGGAGAAAGATACCAATTCTTAGTATGCAAACAAGCTAATAGTAACTTGTACTCCCCACTACAAGTCCTACTTAGAGGTGGGAACAAAAGACATAAAAGAGAAGACCGAAACCTGTTACTGTCCCAACACAGAAGCATATGGGAACGGGCGTCCAAACTTATCGGAGCTGACTTCTTTCACTCGCACACACCTCTATGGCGCAACCCTCAACTGAATGAGCTGATATCCCTACCTGGGGCTACCAGCTGGGCCGCTAAGGGGATAGTGTTCCTATTCCAGGTCCTTACTATATTTGGTGTGAGACATTTTCAAACACTATGTGAGGAATTTGACCTCCCCCCCCACATGCAATTTAGCTACATGCAACTAAAACACGCGCTTCAGGCTCAGTTTGCGAGTGGTCTCCCCAACCCACAGACACTGTCTTTGGTAGACGTAATAACAGGAACAAACCCAGACAAACTTATCTCCACCCTCTACACTTTACTGCGAAACAAGTCGGTAGCAAGGATCACTGACACGGCAAGGATTAGATGGGAAGAGGACGTAGGGCCAATAGACATATCAGACTGGGAGGATATACTCGAGAATGTAAAAAAAACGTCACCTAAGATTTCAGAACGCCTAACTCAACTGTATATAATACACAAATCCTATCTCACGCCTTCTAGAATTGCCAAGTTCTCCCCACATCAGAATCCGCACTGTCCGAGATGCTCTGGTAACCCATGCTCGTTCTTCCACCTACTATGGCTATGTCCGGAGATACAAAGTTACTGGACGCAGATTATAAAATTCCTCCACGACCACATGGGATCACCGGTGCAACTTGACCCCAAAGTATGCCTCCTCGGCCTACTTCCAGATGCCACTACAGATAGATCCCTAATCATATTTCTCAGCGAATCATTATTTTGCGCCAGGAAATTAATTGCCAAACATTGGTTGTGTACAGACCCTCCCACCATACAGTCTTGGCTTAGGGAAGTGAACGCATCATTACCATACAAAAAGGTTATGTACAAACACAGGGGATGCCCCAACAAGTACCATAAAATATGGGACAAATGGTTAAACAATGCCAACACATGTGTGAGTTAATTTACGACAGTAATCTGTGCACCCGCTATAAGTGACATGATAACTATCCAACACATTGCCGTAATGTGATATACTGTAGTCTTTATCAAATGTTACAACTTCTATTTTTGGTAGTGATGTCTTGTGAAAATGTCAATTGCCGTCACTTAAAGTCTTATAAGTATACATGCGCTGCCGCACTCCATGAGATACATTGTATTCATCTGCATTCAATGTACAATATCCTTTCATACGTCTGTATGTCATGCAACTATCAATGTATGCTGACCTTTTCTATTCATAATAAACATGTTCTTTTTAAAAAAAAAAAAAAGGTTAGTGGGGCCCTGCTCGTAAGAGCTTTAAGAAGTTTTTAAAGCATTACCATTGATGAGATTTTTTTTTTAATCATGTTGACATCAGTCCTTGCTTTTAAGGAGCTTACAATCTATGGTCGCTATCCCACATGCATGTATGCAGCTATTATCACCAATTACAGTGGGGCAAAAAAGTATTTAGTCAGCCACCAATTGTGCAAGTTCTCCCACTTAAAAAGATGAGAGAGGCCTGTAATTGTCGTCATAGGGTATACCTCAACTATGAGAGACAAAATGTGGAAACAAATCCAGACAATAACATTGTCTAATTTTTGAAAGAATTTATTTGCAAATTATGGTGGAAAATAAGTATTTTGTCAATATCAAAAGTTCATCTCAATACTTTGTTATATATCCTTTGTTGGCAATGACAGAGGTCAAACCTTTTCTGTAAGTCTTCACAAGGTTGTCACACATTGTTGCTGGTATGTTGGCCCATTCCTCCATGCAGATCTCCTCTAGAGCAGTGATGTTTTGGGTCTGTCGCTGGGCAACATGGACTTTCAACTCCCTCCAAAGGTTTTCTATGGGGTTGAGATCTGGAGACTGGCTAGGCCACTCCAGGACCTTAAAATGCTTCTTACGAAGCCACTCCTTCATTGCCCGGGCAGTGTGTTTTGGGATCATTGTCATGCTGAAAGACCCAGGCACGTTTCATCTTCAATGCCCTGTTTTGGGATCATTGTCATGCTGAAAGACCCAGGCACGTTTCATCTTCAATGCCCTTGCTGATGGGAGGGAGGTTTGCACTCAAAATCTCCTGATACGTGGCCCCATTCATTCTTTCATGTACAGGGATCAGTCGCCCTGTTCCCTTTGCAGAGAAACAGCCCCAAAGCATGATGTTGCCACCCCCATGCTTCACAGTAGGTATGGTGTTCTTTGGTTGCAACTCAGCATTCTCCCTCCTCCAAACACGACGAGTTGTGTTTCTACCAAACAGTTCTACTTTGGTTTCATCTGACCATATGACATTCTCCTAATCCTCTTCTGGATCATCCAAATGCTCTCTAGCAAACCTTAGGTGGGCCCGGACATGTACTGGCTTAAGCAGGGGGAGACGTCTGGCACTGCAGGATCTGAGTCCCTGGCGGCGTAGTGTGTTACTGATGGTAGCCTTTGTTACGTTGGTCCCAGCTCTCTGCAGGTCATTAACTAGGTCCCCCCCGTGTGGTTCTGGGATTTTTGCTCACCGTTCTTGTGATCATTTTGACCCCACGGGGTGAGATCTTGCATGGAGCCCCAGATCGAGGGAGATTATCGGTGGTCTTGTATGTCTTCCATTTTCTAATTATTGCTCCCACAGTTGATTTCTTCACACCAAGCTGTTTGCCTATTGCAGATTGTCTTCCCAGCCTGGTGCAGGTCTACAATTTTGTTTCTGATGTCCTTCGACAGCTCTTTGGTCTTCACCATAGTGGAGTTTGGAGTGTGACTGTTTGAGGTTGTGGACAGGTGTCTTTTATACTGATAACAAGTTCAAAGGTGCCATTAATACAGGTAATGAGTGGAGGACAGAGGAGCCTCTTAAAGAAGAAGATACAGGTCTGTGAGAGCCAGACATCTTGCTTGTTTGTAGGTGACCAAATACTTATTTTCCACCATAATTTGCAAATAAATTCTTTTAAAAATCAGACAATGTGATTGTCTGGATTTGTTTCCACATTTTGTCTCTCATAGTTGAGGTATACCTATGATGACAATTACAGGCCTCTCTCACCTTTTTAAGTTGGAGAACTTGCACAATTGGTGGCTGACTAAATACTTTTTTGCCCCACTGTACCTACCAACATGCCTTTGTTGGTCCAAATTATTAAATTATTACTTATTAAGTACTTGGTCACATGTTTAGGATAATGCTGTTTAAAAATGACATTTAGTGGAATAAAATGATGGCACTTTTTTATGTAGAATAATTTTTTCCCACCAGTACTAGGTTCTCTTATCTGAAAAACAAGAAATGCAGAAAAATATTACTAGGCAAAGAAATTTGTTGGTTCTGGGTGTAGAAAGTGCTCCCTGCTGAGTGTCCAGCTTCCACCATGGCTGATCATATGGATGGAACTTGCTTCCCCAAAGTGCTCAGTTAATTGGTTTTCTTCAGCAGAGAAAAAAAACAAACGGCTGCCTTGAAAACTCATTTTGTTTTATTATACTAATTCTGGGGCCCGAGACGTGTCTGCTTTCATCTCGTGTTCTCTTGCATATATTTCTTAAAATGCATAGGAAATGACCGTGAGTGACCTTTCGGCACTGAGCAAATATAAACATCAGGTCCTTGCCAGGTTTGGTGAACTGACAGAGTATGTTTCCACGTCTAAAGGTGTGACACCGACTTAGACATCAGAGGTGGACTGTGTGTATGATCCAGCTGGCAGAAACCTTTTAGTTTACAAAAACATTACTTGGATTGCAGGGTATGGAAAGAGGAAGAAGACATATCCATCACTGCCCTTTGCATGGGCAAGAGATGACTATTGAACAAGGACAGTTTCTCTCTGTGAGATGTTCACAGAGTTTAAGGATTTCAATGCAAGATCTTGTATGGCATTGGACATAAAGTTTCATAAGTCTTGGGAAAAATTAAAAATGAACACTAGGACCCTAAGATCATTGTTATAATAGAATTTCTCGTAGTGATTGGATTAGGTATCTGGAATCTGCCTATCCATGCCCAAAGATTTCCACTGTTTCCTAGGTTTTTAACTAGGCAAATCTGAGTTTGAAGAGTCAGTGATCCAGGCATACATTTTTTTTTATTAAAGACTTTATCACTGAGCGAAAGTGTTTTGGTGGTCAGAAAATATCCCCTTCATTAGGGCTTGTAGTACGATCATTAGGCTACATGCCCACGGACGTTTTTAAAAACGAGTTTTAAAGCTAGGTCCGACACCTGGAAAAAGCGGCATTATTTTTTTATTTTTTTTTAACCGCGTTTTGCATTAGCGGTTTTGCACGTTTTTTCGCATTAGCATTAATTAGCGTTTTTTTTTAAGAAAAACACATCTCTCTCGTGTCGGTGCCATTTTGGTAGGAGAGAGAGAGAAGACAGCATTTCAGAGTCTGTTAGAGTCTTTTTGCATTTTGTGTATTTTTCTGAGTAATATAGATCCTGTCGTCCAGAAGATAGATGAGGCAATCCTTCTGATTGTTTTGTGGAGGCTGCGGAGAAGGAGACAGGAGGAGAGAAGCAGCAGATGTCAATTTTGGGTGCATCCAATGATATCCCATCGGGTGTCTATGGGGTACTTTGCCAATATGTATTCCCAACTGCGCTTATATCCGACAAAATTCCTTAACTTTACAAGGATGTCTGTGCCGATCTTTGATGACCTGTTGGAGATGCTTAGGCCAAGGCTGACAAGGATGGACACTGTGATGCGGAGCTCTGTGTCACCGGAGGCTGCTAGTGACACTCAGGTAAGTGCAATACACATATGGGTTCGGGTTAGTGGTTAGGGGATGGGGTTAGGGTTAGGAGATAGGGTTAGGGGATAGGGTTAGGGGATAAGGTTAGGCTTAGGAGAAAGGGTTAGGGGATAGGGTTAAGGTTAGGGGATAGGGTTAAGGTTAGGGGATAGGGTTAAGGTTTGGGGATAGGGTTAAGGTTGGGGATAGGGTTAGGGGTTAAGGGTAGGGTTAGCACTTATTTTTATGCAATTATTTTAATTTGTTAAATTTTTATGTCATCTTAGGTTCCTTGCCACAGGACAAAGTTATGTCTCGTTGCATCACTACTTCCTCATTGGCCTCACAACGGTATCCATAATAACAAAGGAAACGTGTAGCAATATGGGAGGAGTTGCATCATGATGTGATGCCAGAGCCCACAGCCCTCTCTGGATCATCCTATTTTAACTACAAAAAATATTTTTCGGTGGTCCTCCTGGCATTGTCCGATGCACATCTGAAAATTCTTATTGTGGATGTGGGAGCATATGGAAGCCAATGTGACGTCCGCATATTCCGTGAGTCGGCCTTCTGACGTCGCCTACATGAGGGTCGACTCAATATTCCTGAAAGCAGGCCTCTACCCTGCACTGAGGAACCCAGCTTGCCATTAGTCATGGTGGCAGACGAGGCCTTTGAACTGGCTGAAAATCTTATGAGGCCATACAGTGGCTATGGTCCCAGCCAACGACAAAAGATCTACAATTATAGGCTCAGCCGTGCGTGCCGTGTTGTCGAATGTGCATTTGGGGTGTGCAAGACCAAATGGCGAGTTTTACTGACAAGTATGCAACTTGATGTTGAGAACGCCATTAAAGTAGTCCTGGCATACTGCTTTCTGCACAATTTTCTGCAGGACAATGACAGAAGCAATGTTGAACCGGTGCCCAGTAACCAAGCTCAGAGGGTACAATTTATGGACTTGCGGTCAACGGCACGTGTTATGAGCATTCAAAACCAATTTGCAGAATTTTTTGAATCCCCTGATGGAGAGGTGTCATGGCAGAATGATTATGTGTAAAAAAAAAAAAAAAAAAAAAAAAAAAATTGGAATACATCTAGCTTTGCTTTCTTGTATTTTTTTTTTTTTTTTTTTAAATAAAGCATTTCGAAATTAAAGTTTGTTCCTTGTCCATTTTTCAACGATTGTTCAAGAAGTCCATTTGACTCTGCCTTTGGACAAGCTTATGCTAGCCCTTTTTGAGACCTTTGCACTTTGCCTTCGGGGAAGCATATGCTAAGCCCAAAAAGGGCTAGCTAACGCTTGTCTGAAGGGAGAGTGCAAACGAGTGATTTTGTGCATCATTTAAAACACAAATTGAACAAATTTATTTTCAGTCAAAAAAGATATTTATTTAACAAAAATAAAAGGTTTGTTAGATCAAAACTGGTGATAGATGGGGGTGGATGCTTGCTCACCGTGGGGATTGGGGACGAGGTAATGCTTGGGGCTGGCCTTCATGCAAAAAATCCTGTTGGTAGCGGGGTACAGGATATTCACTGTAGGAGTGTGGGGTGTACAATGAGGTCTGGGATGGGATAGGTGGTGGCTGGCGTTGAGGAGGGGGCTGATATTGAGAGGGGGGTGCTAGCACTGCTGAGGTCCCAGAGGCCATTGGGAGATCATGAGAAGCATTATTTGGATCACATGGAGGTGGCCCACCACTTAATTTTGCTTCTCTATATTGCATAGCAATACCATACATGCGATCCATACAATGCTTCTCTAGGTCTCACCCAACGTCCTCCAAGATGTGATATAGGCTGCGGCGGAAGCAGGTGCGTGGGTTGCTGGTATCCAAAAATGCATCCACACTGCGCCTCTCCTGCCGCACTTCCTGCAGCAGTGCTAGCACCCTGTCATCTGCCTCGATATTGCAGCCACCCCTCGTCTGACGTCCACAGCCACGAACACCGCCACGACCGCGCCACTCCCCACTTTCTTGACTGCCAGTCGCCGCCAATTCCAAGGCCCTGGATTCCTGCAAAAGAACAAAAATCTTTACATTGACATGTACATGGACGGACAGACAGGCAGACATAAGCAGTTGCCTCATCTGTGCACTGAACACTTCCTTCACTCATTGCATGTGGAGATGGATTGCCAGTGCTCACCATGGGACTGGTGGGTCTGTCAACCTGTTCCTCTTCTGCAGCCACCTCTCTTTGTCTAGCAATGTTAGAAGTTGTCCTGCAGACAATACAAAATGTATAAACTTAACCACTTCAGGTCAGTCGTGCGACGTGGCTCCCAAACAAAATTGATGTCCTTTTTTCCCCACAAATAGAGCTTTCTTTTGGTGGGTCACCTCTGTGGTTTTTATTTTTTGCGCTATAAACAAAAAAATAGCGACAATTTTGAAAAAAAAGCATTATTTTTTTACTTTTTGCTATAATAAATATCCCAAAAAATATATTTTCCTCAGTTTAGGCCGATACGTATTCTTCTACATATTATTTATTTATTTTTTTTTTTTGTGACCTTATGGCGGACAGGTCGGACACTTTTGGAGCTATTTTGGGACCATTCACATTTATACAGCGATCAGTGCGATTAAAAATGCATTGATTACTGTGTAAATGTGACTGGCAGTGAAGGGGTTAACCACTAGGGGGCGCTGTAGGGGTTAAGTGTGTCCTAGGGAGTGATTCTAACTGTGGGGGGATGGGCTATGTGTGACAGGACACTGATCACTGCTCCCGATTACAGGGAGTTGTGGTCAGTGTCACTAGGCCGAACGGGGAAATACTTGTTTACATCAGCATTTCCCCGTTCTTTTTCTCCGTGAGACGATCGCAGGTATCCCCGCGGACATCGAGTCCGCGTGTCCCGTGATCATGCCCGCAAGCCGCTTTTTAAAGGGCAACATACAGGTACGTTAATATGCCTGTACGTGCCCTTCTGCCGATGTATATCGGCGTGAGCCGTTTGGCAAGCGGTTAAACAATAGCCATGGAACATACCGCCTGAAAAGCAATGTACATAGGCATATATATTATGAAAAAAAAAAAAACTTAGTCTGCTGTTTATCATGTTTTGGCATAAGATCATCAAATCATTGTGGTAGACATGAGGTCTTTTGGCAGGCGCTGGTGCTCCACTTCGTGCTGCCTTCTCCTCATCCGCCAGGTCCCTCCTGACACGATCGTGTAGCGAGTTCCAGTGGCGCTGTAAAGCCTTGCCTAAAAAAAACAAGGGTTTTATATGCAATCTTCATTTACATTACACAAAAACAGATTATGCATTCAAGGAAAATGGACTTATTTCCTTTCTTGCTCCATTTCTTATGTCTTCCTAGCCAAGGGTAATAGCAGCACTAATATCCTCCCACGCTTTGACTTTCCTGATGTGGTCTCTGTGTAGTGGATGTGCCACATCCCACAGTTCAGGATGGGCCTGAACAGCACTGATTAGGTCTACTTGTGACACACCACCTGCCATCTTCTTGATCTCGCCTCTGTCCTACCCACAGTCTCACGGCTGTGCAAAGGACTCTTGGATAATCTAATGTCCAGACAGGAATTTCCTGTTTTTACAGAGATTTCAGTGTCCAATCAACTTTTTGCAGCTAAAAAACACCTGAGCTCAAAAACGCAGCTGCAGAGTTTTTACACGTTTTTTACCGTTTCCGCGTTTTTACAGCTCTAGCGCCACGGAAAGCCTTGGTCCTGGGTTTTTTTTTTTTTTTTTTACAGCTTAAAAACGCCTATGCCATTTGCAGCTCAAAAACGCCTAGGTGGGCATGAAGCCATAGACTAACATGGACAGGTGTTTTTGAGCTGCTAAAAACGCTAAAAAAAGCGGCTGTAAAAACGTCCATGGGCGTGAGGCCTAAATGCTGGACTATATGTAAAGTATATGGTGGTTAAACCGAGCAGATATACAGAGTCCATCAGCAGCTAGTTTAAGTAGCTGCAGTCTATTCCTAAGGGCTCATGCAACCTGCATCTCAAAAAAAAAAAAAAAGGTGCTTTTACAGGCATTTGAGCCATTATTTCTCTGCCTAAAATCTTGTGCTTTTTGTGCTCTCTTGCACATTTTTATTGAGCTTTTGAGCATAAGCTTTTTTTTTTTTTTTTTTTTTTTTTTTTCTTCACAACCCTTTTTTTTTTTTTTTTTTTTTACTTTGTGTGTGTGTGTGTGTGTGTGTGTGTGTGTGTTTTTGAGCTCTTTTTTTTTTTTTTTTTTTTTTTTGTGCTTTTTCGTGTGATTGTGATCACTTGAGCGTTTTGTTTTTTTTTCTGCTCGTACGCTCCTCTCAAAAATGCGATTTTGGTGGGGGTTTTTTTCTGCCTGTAAGAGCATATGCCTGTAAACTCCTGAAAAAGCCATAGTGTGCATGGACACATTGACTAACATGGAAGGGAGTTTCCAGGCAGAAAAAAATGAGTTTAAAAAAAGCTCAAAAGCCTGTGGGAGTAGCTTCTTCGAGATGCAGTGTGCATGATCTCTTAAAACCTGCCTGGTTTAACCACCATGTACTTTACATCCAGCCCAGTATTTACTTACAACAAGCCCTGATATGTGTGATAGGTGTTTTATGACCCCTGAAACGTATTTGGTTTCATGGCAAGGTCTCTGATTAATTCCTAGTGTGGTGCTTCAGTCTTGGCTTTATAAAGTTTTGAGTGGCAGTGAAGCGTGGCACTGATGCCAAAAACTTTGCAGACTGCTGAATAAGTTATCCAAAGTCTATTCATAAAATTGCCATGCAGGAAAATTGATCAAGCTGAGAGTACGATATACCAGATGGAGTTGGGCTTCTAGCAAGAGCATTGCGCTGTAAGCTGATAGATATTTAAAATGGTTGTAAACCTTCAACATGAAATATGAACAAAGCATATCCCTCTATAGTGTGTGTACATCTCTCAGCTTGGAGTACTAAGTTTCATTTCTGTCTGCTACTTTGTTCCTCTGCCATCAGCATGAATCACTTCTGACAAGTTTTCCTGACGCCAAGAGAAAAATGGTGACGGGGATGGGATCTCCATAGAGCAGCCTCAGCTCTGTTCCTGTGTGCTGTGTGAAGGGGGGTGTCTCACTTCTCTCCAATCAGCTCTCAGAGCTCTCCTCACTAACCCCTGCAAAGTGTAACTCCTCCCCGTTTTTTTTTTTTTTTTTTTTTGGAACTCTTAGACTTGCTTTAAAATTTAAAATAAAGATTGCAGATAGGCAGATACAACTTCTATAGGAGGATTTGTTTCATCTCTGTGCATCATCTGTGGCCAGTCACTTCACTGGGTATATGTAAGGGTTTACAACCACTTTAAGTGGTCATACTAGATGAGAAAGGTCAGGATGGTCCATACCAGTATGTTGTTGACTAATGGAGCACAGAGCAGGCAGACGGTTGTGGACAGTGACAGATGCAGTGCAGTCTCCAAATAGTCTTCTCGCTTTTTCTATGCTTTGCAGTTGATCTCAGGAGCATCTAAAACTGATGCAATCAACACCAGCCCAAAGCTCTTTTGCCACTTAAAATGGCATGCAAAATTGTGTCCTTAGTTGTGTTTGAGCTTAATTTGCTTTTCCTTTTGGACGAGTTTCAGAAATAAGCTATCTTTGTTGAAACCCTAGGTCCAGGACCCAGTAATATGGTTAACTTTTACTAAATTTTTCGATTGGCTGCATTTAACATGTAAGAATAAATAAAAAATAGGAGCTGTGCACATACCATATGATATATACCACATACCATAGTGTGCCTAAGCTGACAGTGGTGGAGAAGGGAGCGGACATGTTGTGGTCTCGGCCCCTTTCACATTGAGGGACCAATTGGGTCAGATTTTCAGACCATCGGACCATACATAGATCTCTGTGGAGCTGCAGATGTCAGTGGACATATGTCCACTGGCATCCGATCCTGCCGCTAAAAACAAACAAATAAGGATCCGCGCGATTCTGGCCAAAATGAGAAGCACGATTTTTTTGCTTTAGGATAAAAAGATCACAATTCTCTCACGTTTCTCACGACGTAAAATCTTTCACATTATACCAAAAAAATGGCCTAACTTTACTGTTTTTTTACTTTTACTGTTTTTTTTTTTTTTTTTTAATTCATTAAAGTAATTTTTTCCAAAAATATTGCATTTGAAAGACCGCTGCGCAAATACAGTGTGACATAAAATATTGCAACAACCACCATTTTATTCTCTATGGTGGCTACTAAAAAAAATCTATATGTTTGGGGGTTCTAAGTAATTTTCTAGCAAAAAAAAAATGATTTTAACTTGAAACCAACAAATGTCAGAAGTGGTTAAACTTTTTTTCACTTACACAGGAAGTCTATTCCATTGACAAACTGTTACAATGTTTATACTTAAGTTCAACTGATAAACTGTTTTGTTTCTTGGAAGACTGCCCGGTTTTTCTCTTCCTTTCTTTTGAGGGCTGTGGCTTCAGAAGAGCAGAGAGAATTCTTTGCATAGAAAGAATTGTGAAACACTTTAGTCAAGATCGCGATAACGATTCTTGACGATTAATTGTGCAGCTCTAGGATCCATTACAAATCTGTCCGGCGGATCGGATGACTGTCGGATGGAAACGGACAGGCAGTCCATTTCCATCCGACCGACTGCCCCATAGAGAACAGCAGGCTGTGTCTGTGTCCACTCCGGTGATGCGGACCACAGACCTTTCCTCTGCCTGCTCAGGGGGGATCAGCGGACAGATCCCCCGCTAAGCAGGTGGATAAGCTTGACGGAGTCTGCCACGTCTGCAAGGGGCCTTAAAGAATGGGCACTGGCCATAAAAATGTATTTAGGGGATCGTCTAATTTTGCATATTGGGAGTCCTAACTTTAAAGTATAAATAATATTGTTAGAATCTCTAGAAAGGTGTGTTTTTTTTTGTTTGTTTTTTTTTTTTTTAATATATATATATATATATATATATATATATATATATATATATATATATATATATATATATATATATATATATATATATATATGCAGTGTAGTCTTATGGTATTTTTATATCTTTTCTGTGAAATAGGCTCTGAATGGTGTGCCTGTGATTCCCTGATCTTCTACTCTGAAAACCGTTACTCTTCTTTGTATGTATAATTTTCTTGCTGCTGACCAGAAGGAAAAGTCAGAAAGAAGGTCCCTGGGTAATACACAATTAGGAGTGATTTTGGAAGAGCTGGGCTTTGAGATGCCTCAGGTGAGTTTCACTTCCACTTTAAAGTGTAGTTATGTTTTAAACGTATGCATATATGACTAGTTCTGTGTGGTGTCACCAGTGGCCTTGTCCACTGCACTGGCCAATGGGAAATAAACTAAGGGAGACATGTAAGCCCTCTCTCACAGCAGTGCATGTGGGAACATGCAACTTTCCTCTTCTTCTGTGAAAGTGTCATCACTGGGGGGTTCAAAAGTATTCAGCCTGCCAAATATCCAAGTGGGCACCCTGCAGCACTTTCTCCTGATGCAGGGCACATTGTTTGATACCAGTCCTGTGCTGATTTCCTAGGCAAGAACACAGCTGCAGGGATTGCATTGCAGGTTAACTAGTGTTGTCACGTTGTGGGAGGGAGTGCTGTGGACTGGTAGGGTCACTAGGTATTTATATAATAAAGGAAATGCTTTCACTAACCTAACATGGTAATTCTCCTATTTTAGAAACAATGGTACTATAGGCTTCATTTTAGCTGTAATTCCACATTAAATTAGGCAGTTTTTGCATTTGTCATTTATTTTCCTTTTAGGACTTGTTAACACAATGTACGTTGAGCTGCGTGTCTCTGCATACCACAGCACATGTATTGCAAGAATGGGTCACATAGAAACCAACTGTTTTCTATATATCGTATTCACACCACACAAGTACGATAAAAGAATAATGCAGCTCAGGCATGGTGTGAACAAGCCCTATGTATGTGTATATTTCTAGTGTGGAAGTCCTGGTGCATAATAATTCACTTTTTACACTGTAGAATATTTCGGACATTTTTTTTTTTTCAGCGCCAAGCCTTGCAGAAAAATAGGGTTTATTGATAAACTTGGTAAATATTCAGGCATTAATAGTTTTACCTGTAAATCTGTGAAGGTCTCGGGGAATCAGAGTGGGATACCCTGGTCTACTGTAACTGAAGTGATGGAGCATTGGAAACTCTGCTTTGATGTCACTATCTTGAAACAGCATTTTTTAATGGCTACTCATCCTACTTGTGGTTGAATTGTTTACACCATGACCATAACATTGAGGAAGTCATTTACTACTGCACAATAGATGTGTTGTCTCCATGCAGGGAAGTCGCTCTTTGAAATTTCTAAAGAATATTTCTTTAGGGACTGTGAATGCTTGTTTGTTTGTTTTTTTGTTTTTTATGACTCATATTAGGTACTTGTGTAAAAAGTAATCTGCACAAAATAGGTACTTTGGGTACACCAAATTCCTACCCATGTATTACTTTATATAATAGTCACAGTGACATAACTGAGCTGCATGTAAGCTGGCCATACACCGTTTGAATTTTGTGCGGTGAACAAGTGAATTCCATAAATTGATTTTTTTTTTCTTCTTGATTTAATTTGAGGTCTTAATCGCATGTTTGTATGATGACTCGGGTCACATCACAGCCCCCCTCTTCTTATATCCCAATCCTGTTCTTACATCGGTGTCCTCAGTCCCCCTTCACATCCACTTCTCAGCAGTGTCCGCTGCGATCCTGCACATCACCCTCCCACAGCACACTCCCCCCTTCCCCACAGCGGTGTCCTCTGCCCCCCATCACACCACAGCTTCTTGCACTTCTGCTTCCCCATTCACATTACAGACCCCTGCAGCTCTGCCCCCTTTTCACATCACTGCCCCCCTTCACATTAAAGACTCCCGCAGCTCTGCCTCTTAACTTTCCTCCCTTACTTGGGTACATAGAGTGGGAGACATGACCGTTCTGGACAGGGAGGTAGAGCAGCTTTGGATGGAGAGCGGGAGCTGCCAGAGTTAACTTTTCATATTACCAAGCTGATGATTGGTTGCTAGGACCGCATCTAAGCAACCAATCACCTGCTGGTTAAGTTGAAAAGTTAACTCTTGCAGCTCCTGCTCCCGCCCTCCATCCAAAGCTGCCGAACTGTCATGCCTCCTGTTTTTCACTCTGCTTTGATAATGACAGTGGTGGCTGTGGCTGAAGAGAAGAACCAACTTTTAAATGGTAGTACTGGTCTGCCATTTAGTAATGTCTGCTTTAGAAGATAATTTTAGTGTCTTCAAAATTCATTTTTTATTAGTAAACAATTTTAATGTTTGTACCAGGGAATGATTTAATGAACTATGTGTGTATATGGATGGATAGATTGATAGAGATGGATATCTTGACTCACATTGCACTAACCAATGTGCTAATGTCTGTTTTCTGACCAATGAGGCTGGAAATTGTTCAATTTTCCATACCATGGGCTGACCAATTGGAGACAAAACTAGGGCTGCAACTAACGATTATTTTCATAATCGATTAGTTGGTCGATTTATTGTTTCGATTAATCGGTTAATAACCTTAAAAAAAAGTGTGGTGTATAATTTAGTTAGTATGTAAAGTTTTAAAAAAAAAACAATGTATTCTTAAATATCTCTATGCAGTGGTAAATATAAACAACCAACTATATGGTTAGGGAGCAAAATATTAAATCCACTCTGAGAATAACAGACAGAAGAGATATACTATATATACACTATTAGAAGAGAAATACAGTTTTTTGGCCAATTTGTTGTTGGGCAGATTAAAAAATACAAATTGCTGCAAAAACGAATTACATGCTTTTCTGCAGCTTCTCCATTGAAGTATATTGAACCAAAAAAGCACCGTTTTGCGTTAAAAAAAAAAAAAAAAAAAAAAAAAAAAGTCCCTGACCCTTTCCAAATACGCAGCGGCTGAAAAAAAGTATAGTTCTGAACGTGTCCCATAGAAAACCATGTTAAATGAACTGTAGTGTGTTTCTGCAAAAAGCACCAAAAAACACAAAGATGTAAACCAGGTCTAAAATGTTTAGTAACATAATGGGGTTAAAAAAAAAACTAAAATGAGCCCTTTATAGTACAAAAAAAGCAAATGATCAATACTGTAAGGGGTTAATTTTTTTACTGTAGAACTGTGAAAGTAATATTTACAATAGCGATTATTTGCTCTTTTTGTACTATAAAGGGCTCATTTTATTATTTTTAACCCCATTATGTTACTGGCCGATTAAGCGATTATGAAAATAGTAATCGATTAATTTCATAATCGATTAGTTGTCGATTAATCGATTAGTTGTTTCAGCCCTAGACAAAACCATGTGGCACTATCATGCTGATAAACTAGAACTGCATGAAACCGCTTCATAGACAGTAATGTGGAGATCATCTGACATACACTGAATAGTATATGTGTATTTCCAATAAACATTGAATTGTTCATTTCCAGGCCAACAGACCCTTTCTCAGCTGCCCGATCACTGTGCGCAGTATTAGGTTGAAGGTTTTGCTGTTGCTTGTGAGGTAGGTAGGACCCTTCTGTGTTCTCGCTTGAAGGGGTGTCATGTCCATTACTCCCCCCTTTAATCTGGTCATAAACAGACTTATTTGAGTCCATTTAGTTGAAAAAATTAAATTATGTTCTTTGCTAAATAAAAAAGTTGGTGACTTATTTAGAATACAGTGCCTTAAAGTATTCATACGCTTTGAAATTTTCCACATTTTGTCATGTTACAACTAAAAACGTAAATGTATTTTATTGGGATTTTATGTGATAGACCAACACAAAGTGCCACATAATTGTGAAGTTGAAGGGGAAATGATAAATGGTTTCCCAACAGCTAGAGCAGGGGTCTCAAACTGGCGACCTTCCAGCTGTTGAAAAACTACAAGTCCCATTAGGCATTGCAAGGCTGACAGTTACAAGCATGACTCCCACTGGCAGAGGCATGATGGGACTTATAGTTTCGCAACAGCTGGA
The DNA here is from genome assembly GCF_042186555.1 of Aquarana catesbeiana. Lineage (NCBI taxonomy): Eukaryota > Metazoa > Chordata > Amphibia > Anura > Ranidae > Aquarana > Aquarana catesbeiana. The sequence continues at coordinate 350,303,451 of NC_133326.1, forward strand.
GGGCTGCCAGTTTAAGACCCCTGATCTAGAGAGTGAAATTTTTGCTCATTCTTCTTTGCAAAATGGCTCAAGATCTGTCAGATTGGATGGAAAGCATCTGTTAACAGCAATTTTCAAGTCTTGCCACAGATTCTCAATTGGATTTAGGTCTGGACTTTGACTTGGGCCATTCTAACACATGAATATGCTTTACTCTAAAACATTCCATTGTAGCTCTGGCTGTATGTTTAGGGTCATTGTCCTGCTGGAAGGTTAACCTCCACCCCAGTCTCAAGTCTTTTGCAGACTCTAACAGGTTTTCTTCTAAGATTGCCTGTATTTGGCTTCATCCATCTTCCCATCAACTCTGACCAGCTTCCCTGTCCCTGCTGAAGAAAAGCATGCCCAGCACATGATGCTGCCACCGCCATGTTTCACGGTGGGGATGGTGTGTTCAGGGTGATGTGCAGTGTTCATTTTCCGCCACACATAGCGTTTCGCTTTTAGGCAAAAAGTAAAATATTGGTCTCATCTGACCAGAGCACCTTCTTCCACATGTTTTCTGTGTCCCCCACATGGCTTTTAGAAAACTGCAAATGGGACTTCTAATGGCTTTCTTCTTGCCACTCTTCCATTTGTGGAGTAAAAAGGGGAAAATTACAGCGCTGTGTAAAAAATATGTTTGTATGAATAGCAGCCAACACAGCTATAGACCAAAGCAATAAATGTGAGAGTTAAAGTGTAGCGCTATACATCAATAAATAAATTAAATAAATTAAATTATCATAACCATTAAATGATCAATGGTGTAAAAGATTCAAACGTACCTAAAGGGAATAGGATGTCTGACCTTACGTCAATATACAGGTATACAGTAAGTGACTCTAATAACCCAACCCAAAAAAATGTGAACAAATGCATAGAAAGTGTTATGAATAAATATTATGAATAAAATTCATATGAATATAAAAGTGTATCACACTGAAGGACACAAAAAAAAAACGATCATACAAAAGTCCAAAGAATGTCAGCAAATAAGACAATGGAGTCCAAAGATTGTAAAGGATGATCCCACAAATCCAGAGACATGTTTGGCAGACATCACTTGGAAAAACAGTTGAAGAAATAGGCAAACCACCACCAGTGATCATAAGGAGGCTTACCGAATGTTGTTGACTTGGAAAGGCTTAAGCCGCCCAAGTCAAAAAAGGCTTATAACCAGCTGGCTAGGAAGATGTATCTGCTTAAACAGCCACGAAAACTTGATGCAGACGTTCTCGGACACCGGTTCATAGGAAATATCCCAATAGGGAACTCCAAATCGATAATCATAAATCATGCAAGGAAGAATAAAATGCTCGCATAGTGTGATACCGTAGATGTAAAATATTTATTATATAAACAAAGGGATGAACTCACATGGTAACGGTCATCAAAGGCATAGATAGAAACAAGAGTGGTATGTAGGTAGGTCCACCCAACGCGTTTCAGATGACGGCTTGTTAGACTTCTTTGGACTTTTGTATGATCTGTTTTTTTGTGTCCTTCAGTGTGATACACTTTTATAGTTATATAAATTTTTATTCATAATATTTATTCATAACACTTTCTATGCATTTGTTCACATTTTTTTGGGTTAGGTTATTAGTCACTTACTTTATACCTGTATATTGACGTAAGGTCAGACATCCTATTCCCTTTAGGTACGTTTGAATCTTTTACACCATTGGTCATTTAATGGTTATTATAATTTAATTTATTGAATTTATTTATTGATGTATAGCGCTATACTTTAACTCTCGGATTTGTGGAGAAAACAACTAATAGTTGTCCTGTGGACAGATTCTCCCACCTGAGCTGTGGATCTCTGCAGCTCCTCCAGAGTTACCATGGGCCTCTTGCCTGCTTCTCTGATTAATGCTTTCCTTGCCCGGCCTGTCAGTTTAGGTGGACGGCCATGTCTAGGTAGGATTGCAGTTGTGCCATACTCTTTCCATTTTCGGATGATGAATTGAACAGTGCTCCATGAGATGTTCAAAGCTTGGGATATTTTTTTTTATAACCTAACCCTGCTTTAAACTTCTCCACAACTTTATTCCTGTCTTCATGATGCTGTTTGTTTGCTAAGGTTCTCTAAAAACCTCTGAGGGCTTCACAGAACAGCTGTATTTATACTGAGATTAAATTACACACAGATGGACTCTTTACTAATTAGGTGACTTCTGAAGGCAATTGGTTTCACTAGATTTTAGTTAGGGGTATCAGAGTAAAGGGGGCTGAATACAAATGCACGCCACATTTTTTAAATAATTTTTGTGTAAAACATTTTCCTTCCACTTCACAATTATGTGCCACTTTGTGTTGGTCTATCACATATAAAATCCCAATAAATTACATTTACGATCTTGGTTGTAACATGACAAAATGTGGAAACTTTAAGGGGTATGAATACTTTTTTAAGGCATTTTACATAAAACTATAACAGGCTGTGCTGCAACTGGTTGAAAAAATGCCTTTCAGAAGGGCTTTCCTGCACAAACTTGGAGAACAATGTAAAAAGGGGGCGGGGGGTCCCAACAAATATAGGTCAGGTTATGTTTTAACATTTGCATAGCAAGGTCCACAGACTGTGAGTGTTTAACAGTGTTGGTTTTATAGCAAACAACTGGGTGTTTATTTCATATAACCTTTATACATTATGATACATGACACTGCTAGTTTATGTTGTCTAATTGATTTTCTTTCTGACTTTTCACACAGCCAAATGTCAGCGGAATGGAGCCTCCATTTGGGGATGTTTTTCGCAGCCCAGCCTTTGCTGAGCAAACATTAATGAGCACAGATCTCCTAGCAAGTAGCTCAGATCCAGACTTCATGTATGAAATGGTAAGTCATCACAGTAGTGAGAACTTGAGACCTTTTTAAATCTTTGCAGACTTTCCACTCATGATTTTGTATATTTTCTTTTAACGGGGTTAATTAAATTTATAGAGTCATGCATATTTGCCAGTGAAACTAGGTGGAACCCAGGGCAAGGGTGTCCAACCTGTGGCCCACGGGCCATGAATGAGGGCCAACACAAAATCGTAAAGTTATTTTGGGGGGGGGGGGGGGGATTTTTGTAATATTGCGTTTACACTTAGCAAACACATATACAATTGGCAGTCTCCCTTTACTAGACTTTTATGCCACATGTGCTCGCTAAGTGTAAGTGCATTTTTTACAAAAAAAATTCCCCCCCAAAAAAATCAACATTTGTAAGAAAGTTTACGATTTTGTGTTGGGCCACATTATTTTCCCAAGGAAATATCTTCACAATCAGGCCTTATTCATGTCATCAGCTTTACCTATATTTGTGAGCAACTATTGTCAAGGATGAAGCACATGAATAGCAAAATTAGAACCTAAATATCTGATAAGCGCCTTGAGAGTTCATTGAGAATGGCTACTACATCCATTGAACGATATTAATGTCGCAACCCCGCCCCTATCTCCAGGGGGCCCCTGCAGCCTCCCTGTCATATTATCATATCCTCCACAAAATCTAGCTCTGATCTGCCCTAGGGTCCCACAGCCATGCTCCAGTCTGGGCTTCTACTTTGCCGTCCACAGTCCACACCCTTTCCCCATTGGCTGGGGAAGAAGCTTTGAGCCATTTCCTGAATGGAGAGGAGCATGAGGTGAGAACAGCCCAGGATGGGGAAGTGTCTGTGCTGTGTGCTGGCAACATGGAATGGTAACCGAGCTCAGCGAGGCAAGAGGAGGAGAGTGCCATCCTGACTGATGTCACTGCTCAGTGTCTCCTAGTCACCAGCTGGGATACTCCACCCGGGGATGTCTACATACCCCACTTCCCTGACAACTGGGGAAAAGAGACACACCTCTGGGAGGTGACCTTCCCCCAACACTGACAGAGAAACCTTCAGAAATTGCTAAAACAAATCCCTTAACACCTCCTCGGGGGACCCCTGAAAGGCTGCAGGCTCCAAATTTTGTGTCACATGGCTTTGCCCCCCCCCAGACTGTGTGTAAAGGAATGTGATTTCAGCCCTGTGTAGTGGGGGGGAGGGGGACTGTATACAGTGCTGGGATTAGAAAGGAGCTCTGCCAAGTGACCTGCCAGGGGTCCCTGTCCTCTGATTCTCCAGCGGTAATCCCTGTCCTCTGATTCTCCAGCGGTGATCCCTGTCCTCTGCTATAAAGATGAACTCTGGGTACTAAAAACTCTTAAGCCACTTTGAGTATCTTGGCGTGCTGTGGATGTATCTGCATGCACGTTGGAAGTAGTGGGGGGGCCCAGGTCAACTTTTGCATCGGGGCCCACATACTTCAAGCTACGCCTCTGTATCTATATCGGTGATTGTTACCTTGTCGTCTGCCTGACTTTTTTCTGGCCATCCGCTATCTTTATTGTTAGTGTATATTACAGTATCTCCCAAAAGTGAGTACACCCCTCACATTTTTGTAAATATTTTATTATATCTTTTCATGTGACACACTGAAGAAATTACACTTTGCTAAAATGTAAAGTAGTGAGTGTACAGCTTGTATAACAGTGTAAATTTGCAGTCCCCTCAAAATAACAACACACAGCCATTAATGTCTAAACCGCTGGCAACAAAAGTGAGTACACTCCTAAGTGAAAATGTCCAAATTGGTCACAATTGGCCATTTTCCCTCCCTGGTGTCATGTGACTCGTTAGTGTTACAAGTTCTCAGGTGTGAATGGGGAGCAGGTGTGTTATCACTCTCACATACTGGTCACTGGAAGTTCAACATGGCACCTCAAGGCAAAGAACTCTCTGAGGATCTGAAAAAAAGAAATGTTGCTCTACATGAAGATGGCCTAGGCTATAAAAATATTTCTAGGACCCTGAAACTGAGCTGCAGCACCGTGGCCAAAACCATACAGCAGTTTAACATGACAGGTTCCACTCAGAACAGGCCTCGCCATGGTTGACCAAGAAGTTGAGTGCACATGCTCAGCATCATATCCAGAGGTTGTCTTTGGGAAATAGACGTATGAGTGCTGCCAGCATTGCTGCAGAGGTTGAAAGGGTAGGGAGTCGGCCTGTCAGTGCTCAGACAATACGCCGCACACTGCATCAAATTGGCCTGCATGGCTGTCATCCCAGAAGGAAACCTCCTCTAAAGATGATGCACAAGAAAGCCCGCATACAGTTTGCTGAAGACAAGTAGCCTAAGGACATGGATTACTGGAACCATGTCCTGTGGTCTGATGAGACCAAGATGAACTTATTTGGTTCAGATGGTGTCAAGTGTGTGTGGCGGCAACCAGGTGAGGAGTACAAAGACAAGTGTGTCTTGCCTACAGTCAAGCATGGAGGTGGGAGTGTCATGGTCTGGGGCTGCAAAAGTGCTGCTGGCACTGGGGAGCTACAGTTCATTGAGGGAACCATGAATGCCAACATGTACTGTGACATACTGAAGCAGAGCATGATCCCCCCCCCCCCCTTCGGAGACTGGGCCGCAAGGGCAGTATTCCAACATAATGACCCCAAACACACCTCCAAGACGACCACTGCCTTGCTAAAGAAGCTGAGGGTAAAGGTGATGTCTCCAGACCTAAACCTTATTAAGCATCTGTGGAACATTCTCAAAAGGCAGGTGGGGGAGCGCAAGGTCTCTAACATCCAATAGCTCTGTGATGTCATCATGGAGGATTGGAAGAGGACTCCAGTGGCAACCTGTGAAGCTCTGGTGAACTCCATGCCAAGAGGGATAAGGCAGTGCTGGAAAATAATGGTGACAAAACAAAATATTAACACTTTGGGCCCGATTTGGACATTTTCACGTATGGGGTGTACTTTGCTGCCAGCAGGGGGGGGGGGGGGGGGACAGCAAATTTACACTGTTATACAAACTGTACACTCACTACTTTACATTGTAGCAAAGTGTCATTTCTTCTTGGGAGGGGATGTGGCATAGCTGAATGTTTGCTTTTTTTTCTGTTCATTTAAAAAATAAATAAAAAATAAACTTACCATTTTGAATAAAGCCTCAGCATACGTATACCACTTTAAGTATTGCTATTATTTCTTTCATATTTACACATTCTTTCAGGCCAGATACTGTAGTAATTCTCTCCCTATACCTTTTTGGTTCAGAGACATGAGAGTTTGGGTTCTCTTACACTGAAGCTTGCCCATTCACAGAATGCTTCATATTCTGTATGGACCTTTCTTGTTATGCAAATGTGCAGGGGAGGGAGCTTGCACTTCCTTAGGCCTAAAGTAATTGTAAGCTATCACCTTGTAAAATAACAAATTCAGTTTAAATGAGAAATGAAAGGCAAAACATTTTGTATATAGCTACAAAAAACAAAAAAAAACAAAAAAACATTATAAATACCCCCCCCCCCCCTTTTTTTTTTAAGTGGTCACATTCCTGCTGTTCTCAGCTGCATAAGAGCTGGGGGGAGGAAAGGCAGCAGAACACTGGTATTCCCAGTGAAAGGCTGTGCGGGGGTGGGGGTGTGAGGACAAGTCTAATTATTTGAGGAGAGCACACGGAGTTCCCAGCACAGCTAGAAAGCTGACCACAGTGTGTTCTGACGCTTAGTGTGGTCATTTTTTGATAGGAAAGCAGAGGATCTGACAGGAACACCAGGGATTTCACACAAAGGAAGCAATACAAAGAGAAAAGGATACTTTTTTTTTTTTTTTTTTTTTATACAAGTACAGGGTACACCAGGCACAAATCAGAAATATGAAATGTTGGGTTTACATACTCTTTAACTTGTCTTTTATGCTGCACATGGGGAAAAAAATAACTTACCTGGAAATACTTCATTAAAGTACAAAACCTTTAACATTTTTGATTGTCATTCAGCACTTTTCTGAATAAAAGTGTAAATGTATAAAAAGCCATATTGATGCACTTCAATCTATTGTTTTTTTTCTGAACAGGACAGAGAACTGGGATACCAACAAAGCCCAGCAGATAATTTTCTGTTGTTGGAGGAGTGCAAAGACTTTGAAATATTTGACTCATTTACTGGTATCCTTGGGAACAGTCCCCCCCTAACATCTCACTGGGAGCAGTGGGACACATATTGTGAGGATCTGACCAAGTACACAAAGCTAACTAGTTGTGATATATGGGGAACGAAAGAGGTGGATTATCTTGGTCTTGATGACTTTTCAAGTCCCTATCAGGATGAAGAAGTTATCAGTAAAACCCCCACTCTTGCTCAGCTAAATAGTGAGGACTCTCAGTCAGTCGCAGACTCTCTTTGCTACCCGGAAAGTTTCCTTGGTGGTAAAGCCACATTTTTTCCAGGAAAGAAGGTGGCATCAGGAAGGGTGGCTGTTCCGGTTTGTTCATCTAAGACTGCCCCTGTCATCGAAGTGCCATGCCCTGACTGCTCCCAAAAAGCTGCCAAGACAGCAGCAAGTACCCAGATGGTAGCAAAGACTAATATTTCTTGTGATGAGAAAATTAATATCCATGGAGAGTGCAAGGACTATGTAAAAAAGGCTAAGGTAAAGATCAGCTCAGCACTTCCAAGCCGACCAACAAGCACTGTGGTTGCCATAGATGCAGCCAAGGAAAATACTTGTTTTTGTGGCGCTGTAGCCAAAAAGCAGGAAAGGACAATTGATGAGCCCTCCATAGGCCGAAGAAGCTGTGCCATTTTGCCTTTCAGAGAGACTCAAAAGCTTTTCTGTCCTCCGCAGAATGTGGCCACAATTGGGATTGTGGAAGCTAGTGTTACTGTTTCAGCTTCTGTGTCTGATCCCTCACAAAAGAAAGAGGAGCACAACTATTCACTTTTCATCTCAGAGGGGCTTGCCGAATCAGCCATCAAGACAGATAGCCAGCAGGAGGACGAGGAGATTGATTTGGATGAAGAAGAACATGATGAAGGATTTGGTAGTGAACACGAGCTTTCTGAGAATGAAGAAGAGGAGGAAGAAGAGGAGGAGGAAGAAGAAGAGGAGGAAGAGGAAGAAGAAGAAGAAGAAGAGGAGGAGGAGGAGGAGGAAGAAGAGGAAGAAGACAATGAAGATGACAAAGATGATATCAGTGATACCTTCTCAGAGCCAGGTATGTTCTCTCTATCAACTGTCAGTCAAATATTGCCACACATTCCACATGATTAAAGGGAATCTGTGTTGAGAGAAATAAAGAAGCTACCACTGTACCCTTGCGACCTCTCTTTCTGAAAACATTTGTTTCCTAGCTGCCATACTGATAAAATGCTTCAGTACATTTCTAAATTACTCAAAATAATTTTGCAAATAAGAAGTTCCAGTTTTACTGCTTGAATGCTTGCACCAAGCCCCTGGGACTGGCAGTATGTATGTTAGAGAGTATGACAGCCAGCAGTAGCAACCTCTATTTTTCCTAGCACTGGAAAACACCAAGGGCTTCTATCTATGCTGAGTAATATTTTTGCTGCAGGATTCAAGCCTCTGTTGTGTGCATTACCGCATTTTGCCAGAGGTGCGGGGCGCTGGTGGCAATCGGAACCGCTCGGAAATACTCCATTCCCAAGTGTTTCCAAGCCTTTCTGAGGGTTTCCAAGTGCATCTGAGCTGTCTCTGAGTATTTGAGTCTCTCCGGTGCCCCCCTACGTCTGGCCACATGCAGTATTGCAAAATTATATTTCTTTGGATTACAAGCATTCGCCTGGAATGGATTATGCTCATAATCCAAGGTTCCACTGTAATATAGTACAAGTCCTTACATTGATTCTCATCCTCATATAATTGACCACTCTACTTGTTTTGTCCTGTTATATGGTGTTTTACGCAAAGTCTGACCTTGAGTTGGAGCTGTTTTCTGTATCATGTAAAATTGAAAGTACTATTAAACCCAAAAGCAAACATTTTATTATATTGCACTTACCTTCCTGATCCTTAAAGTGGTTATAAACCGCTATGTGCTTTTTTTTTTTTTTTTTTTTTTTTTTTTTAGATCTGCAAGGTAAAGCAATAATGTACTAGTATGCATCACATACTAGCACATTATGTGAAACTTGCCTGAAAACTAAGCATTCTAGTGTGGAATCTGGCTGTGTGACTGTCCAGAGCCGCGATTGAGTCACTCCTGCGCATTTGTGGGGGTGCTATCATTTATGGCACAGGATTCTGAAGGTGGGGGTGCTATCATTTATGGCACAGGGTTCTGAAGGAACGGCCTGGGCGGCCGTTCCTTCAGAGCGCATTCGCCAAAGATGTCATCGGCTGCATATCTAAATATTAGATTATATTATAGGCTATTATAAGCAAGTACAAGATTGATATATAAAAAAATGACAGGTTAAGGGCAATAGACATCAGTCAAAATGCATACTAATACACCACATTAACAACGCTTACCAAATTGAGGTAGTGTCACTATATTGCATATAGACAAAATTCCCCACTAGAGTAGAAGAAGAACTGGCCATATGAGTGAAACAGCATGCAGTGTTGGGGTTAAATGGTATATAATTTTATTAAAGTGGTTGTAAATGCTGCAAAAAAAAAAGAAAAACAACCTGCAAGACAAAGGCATAATGAGGTTAGTATGCATCGCCTACTACCTCATTATGAAATACCTTAGAACAATGCTGTTGCAGCGGTCCCCGTACACCGCTGTGGTGGGCGACATGTCTCCGGAATGTTACTTCCAGGTTCACGTGCTCCGGTGCTGTGACTGGCCAGAGCTGCGATGACGGCACTCCCGCACAAGCCGCAGTCACGGCACAGCAGCTGAAGAAACGACACGTACGTGCCGTTTCTTCAGTGCACATATGCTGATGACGTCGGCACATGTGTATACAGTGAATATCTCCTAAGCTGTGCAAGTTTAGGAGAAATTCACGTTACCTACAGTTAAGCCTTATTATAGGCTTACCTGTAGGCAAAAGTGGTTGTAAAGGGTTTACAACCACTTTAACAATCAATTAAAAAGATCATACATGATCTTCCTCCAATTGGAGGATATAATATAATAGACAAGATGTATATCCGAAGGCCACTAGGCAACATGGCCAGTGGATATGGCAACACAAACAAACAAAAATTGGACACCAACAAAAAACAAAAACAGATCTAAAACCTATAACCTATAAACAATTGTCTGGACGTCATGGTCTATGCACAGGTGGCCATGCCATGGCACATCGCTATATGGTAGGTATAAGTAAAGAATGGTATATGGCTTGATCTCCTGTGCAGTGGTCCCTGGGTGCTCTAGCCACTGGAGGGTAGAAATGGAGGTGGGTGAATGCGATGAGATGGGGAGAGAAGGGCTAGATGGACCATCACTATTACATGTGGGGGTGGAAGATTCTGTCAGTTAACAGTGTTGAGACAAACCATTTACCAATGACAAGGGTGCTTTAAATTATCCGCTTTTATTTATTTATTTATGCAAAACCTTTATCCAAAAAGGAAAAAAATGTTTGCTGCAACTGCTTGTGTAACTGCAGTGTGAGCTTGAGAGTCCGTTACCTTGGGGGAAAAGGTTAGTTTGCAGTTGCACATGCTGATTAATGAAGAATTTTGTACTATAACCTACCCAGTTATATGAAGAGTGTTGATCACTGTAACCTGTGGCTGTTGTCCTTTTTTCCAGCATGCACTAGAAAATCAGTTATGCCCTGTACACACGGTCGGATTTTCCGATGGAAAATGTGTGATAGGACCTTGTCGGAAATTCCGACCATGTTGTGGGCTCCATCACACATTTTCCATAGGAATTTCCGACACACAAAGTTTGAGAGCAGGCTATAAAATTTTCCGACAACAAAATCCGTTGACGGAAATTCCGATCGTGTGTACACAAATCCTACGGACAAAGTGCCACGCATGCTCAGAATAAATTAAGAGACGAAAGCTATTGGCTACTGCCCCGTTTATAGTCCCAATGTACGTGTTTTATGTCACCGCGTTCAGAACCATCGGATTTTCCGACAACTTTGTGTGACCATGTGTATGCAAGACAAGTTTGAGCCAACATCCGTCGGAAAAAATCCATGGATTTTGTTGTCGGAATGTCTGATCGTGTGTACAGGTCATTGGAGTGGTTTCCATGAACAACACTTTTGCATTTTCTTCCTCCTAATCTATATTAATCTGCCTCATGTTTTAACATTCTTTTATGAATATGAAATTTAACATTTTAGGTTATGAAAATGATTCTGTTGAAGATTTGAAAGGAATAACTGCCGTGTCATCGAGGAAAAGAGGAAAGCGAAGGTATTTCTGGGAATATAGCGAGCAATTAATGCCTTCTCAACAGGAAGGGATGCTGAGACCATCTGAATGGAACAGAGACACGCTTCCCAGTAATATGTACCAGAAGAATGGCCTGCATCACGGTACTTAAAATTTTGCTACCTTTGCCAGTTTCCATATTCACTAAATGGTCAGTAGTGAACAATTAGTAATGTTCTATATTACTTGTAATAACTGTACAGAATAGGACATTGAAGGGGGTGTTGCAGTGAAAATCCAGCTATTTCAGGTACAGGTTAGATACTGAACACTAAAGATTTATCTATTTTAATCTTCACATCTATTTAAAAATAACATTTTATTATTTCTGTTATTTGGTTTTCTTTTTTCAGAGAGTCAGTTTAAAAAAAAAAAAGTAAAGCGAAAAGAAAACGCTATGGTATTTTATAGGCTGCTAGGTTGACATAAAGGAGCTACACAATATATATTAAAAAAACAGTTTTTGCTTTAAGAGGACAGTTGTTTGTTATTTTTATATATAAAAAAAAGTTATACTTACCTGCCCTGTGCATCAGATTTGCACAGAGCAGCCCGGATCCTCCTCTTCTCGGGTGCCTTTTCTGTGCTCCTGGCCCCTCTCTTCTGTATAGTGCTTGCTATGGGGGGTACCCGAGCCGAGTCACAGCTCTGTGTATCCAGACATGAGGCCGCAGCCCGGCCCTGCACCCCCCTGCAGGTGCAGGAATGCATTAAGATAAAAAAATTTTTGATTTTACAACCCCTTTTAAGGCCTCATGCACACATGTATAAAAAAACACAACATATACGAAAGCCTATGTAGCCATGCACATCACGTGTTTAGATCATGATTTTAGAAGCAGCAATTTTTGAGGCATAAAAAAAAAAAAATGCACTAAAGCTGCATTAACCACTTAAGCCCCAGACCATTTGGCTGGCCAAAGACCAGAGCACTTTTTTTAATTCGGCACTGCGTCGCTTTAACTGACAATTGCACGGTCGTTGCTCCCAAATAAAATTACCGTCCTTTTTTCCCCACAAATAGAGCTTTCTTTTTTTTTATTTGATCACCTCTGCGGTTTTTATTTTTTGCGCTATAAACAAAAAAAATAGCGACAATTTTGAAAAAAACGCATTATTTTTTTACTTTTTGCTATAATAAATATCCCCAAAAAATATGTATTAAAAAATTTTTTTTTTTCCTCAGTTTAGGCCGATACGTATTCTTCTACATATTTTTGGTAAAAAAAAATCGCAATAAGCGTTTATTGATTGGTTTGCGCAAAAGTTATAGCGTCTACAAAATAGGGGATAGTTTTATGGCATTTTTATTAATTAATTTATTTATTTATTTTTTACTAGTAATGGCGGCGATCTGTGATTTTTATCGTGAATGCGACATTATGGCGGACAGATCGGACACGTTTGGCGCTTTTTTGGGACCATTCAAATTTGTACAGCGATCAGTGCGATTAAAAATGCATTGATTACTGTGTAAATGTGACTGGCAGTGAAGGGGTTAACACTAGGTTGGGCTGTAGGGGTTAAGTGTGTCCTAGGGAGTGATTCTAACTGTAGGGGGGATGGGCTACATGTGACATGATGCTGATCACCGCTTCCGATTACAGGGAGTTGTGATCAGTGTCAGTGTCACTAGGCCAAACGAGGAAATGCTTGTTTACATCAGCATTTCCCCGTTCTTCCTCTCTGTGAGACAATCGCAGGCATCCCCGTGGACATCGAGTCCGCGGGACCCTTGAGCTTCGTGAGTGTGACTGTACGCCCATTTGCCTGTCCGTACTATTGTGTCGACGTATATCTACATGCGCCCCCCCCCCGAGGATGCCTAACATCCAGTGAAAAGACAGGAAAGTAACCACATGACTTCAGCATGCCAAATCATGCTGAGGTGTGGAACACCCAATCCTTGCAGAGCTGCTGAAGAAAGGAGTGGGGGGGGGGGAATTAAAAAAATAATGCATGTCTTAGGCTAGTGCACGAGATATGTAAATCACCTGTCACTCACAGCAAGGGGGAAGATTTGACAAAGTTTTTCTCTGTTTGTCAAGATTTATCTCACTGAACAATAAAAGAGGATTGCTCAGAGCTGGATTAACTCTTTGTGGCAAGACTGGGCTCAAATGATAGAAAATCGTATATACTCTACATTATGACATAAAAAAAAAAAAAATACAATTTTTGGGTTTACATCCACTTTAAGTACATCAGTGCCACGTATCCATGCCCATCTGTGCCGCCTATCAATGCCCCATCAGTGCCGCATATTAGTGCCCATAATCAATGCCACCTCATCAGTGCCCGTTAGTGCAGCCCCATCAGTGAAGTATTTGTTAACAAAGTTTTGTAACTGAAACAAAAAAAAATTTTTTCTTCAAAATTTTCGGTCTTTTTTTTTTTTATTTGTTTAGCAGAAAATAAAAATCCCAGAGGTGATCAAATACCACCAAAAGAAAGCTCTATTTGTGGCAACAAAATGATAAAAATTTAGTTTGGGTACAGTGTAGCATGACCGTGCAATTGTCATTCAATTTGCGACAGCGCTGAAAGCTGAAAATTGGTCTGGGCAGGAAGGTGTATAAGTGCCTGGTATTGAAGTGGTTAAGAGAGGAGCTTATGAGCATAATTTAATGTAAATTAATTCCATTGGCCAGAATAAATATTCTGGCCAGGGGAACGCATTTACACTCAACGCCATACGCGCATATATATACACAACATGGAAGCTATTTTTTTCTGCCAAGTTCTGTCAGGAAAAATCCAGTATATTTGGAGCATAAATTCCTACGCCTGTGTGCATGAGGCCTAAAAATGAAACCTAAAGAATGACCGTGCTCCATTTTCCCAAGCACCACGCCCTCAGTATAATCCGGCAGACATTTCTGGATTTGTTCATGGGACAGTGTGCGACCGCAGTGTTATTGTGACTATAGAGTTTTGTACATTTCCACTGCAGTAATTAAGGTATTTTATTTAGCAGCATGCTATACATTACATTACTGATAAGTGCACTATTGTGGGTGTGTGTGTGCGCAGGCAAGTACACTGTGAAGAAGTCTCGCAGGACAGATGTGGAAGACCTGACTCCAAATCCAAGAAAGCTTCTGCAGATCGGTGGTGAGCTACGTAAACTGAATAAAGTAATCAGTGACCTAACACCTGTATCGGAGCTTCCTGTCACTGCCAGGCCGCGATCTCGTAAGGAGAAAAACAAGCTGGCTTCCAGGTATGTTGGCTATTATTAATAAATGGGAATTATCACAAATTTACCATTCACCTGCAGAACATGACAAAAGCTCTACAATATTCTCTTCAAAGGTGATTTATTAGGCAGAATATACAGTTGTGCTCAAAAGTTTACATACCCTGGCAGAATTTGATTTCTTGGCCATTTTTTAGAGCATATGAATGATAAAACAAAAACATTTCTTTCACTCATGGTTAGTGTTTGGCTGAAGCCATATATTATCAACTGTGTTTACTCTTTTTAAATCATAATCACAACAGAAACTATCTAATGACCCTGATCAAAAGTTTACATACCCTGGTGATTTTGGCCTGATAACATGCACACAAGTTGACACAAAGGGGTTTGAATGGCTATTAAAGGTAACCATCTTCACCTGTGATCTGTTTGCTTGTAATGAGTGTGTGTGTATAAACGGTCAATGAGTTTCTGGACTCCTGACAGACCCTTGCATCTTTCATCCAGTGCTGCACTTACGTTTCTGGATTCTGAGTCATGGGGAAAGCAAAATTAATTTGTCAAAGGATCGGCAGGAAAAGGTAGTTGAACTGTATAAAACAGGAAAGGGATATAAAAAGATATCCAAGGAATTGAGAATGCCAATCAGCAGTGTTCAAACTCTAATCAAGAGATGGAAAATGAGGAGTTCTGTTGAAACCAAACTACGGTCAGGTGGACCAACTAGAATTTCAGCCACAACTGCCAGGAAAATTGTTTGGGATGCAAAGAAAAACCCACAAATAACTTCAGGTGAAATACAGGACAAAACATGTGGTGTGGCTGTTTCAAGATGCACAATAAGGAGGCACTTGAAGAAAGATGGGCTGCATGGTCGAGTCGCCAGAAGAAAGCCATTACTGCTCAAATGCCACAAAGTATCCCGCTTACAAAACACCAAACGGCACAGAGACAAGCCTCAAACCTTCTGGAAAAAGGTCATTTTGAGTGATGAGATCAAAATTGAGCTTTTTGGCCACAACCATAAACGCTACATTTGGAGAAGAGTCAACAAGGCCTATGATGAAAGGTACGCCATTCCTACTGTGAAACACGGAGGTGGATCGCTGATGTTTTGGGGATGTGCGAGCTACAAAGTGATGGCAAGATGAATGCAGTATGCTATCAAAAAAAACTGGGTGAACATTTGCATTCATCAGCCAGGAAGCTGCGCATGGGACGTACTTGGACATTCCAACATGACAATGATCAAAAACACAAGGCCAAGTCAACCTGTCATTGGCTACAGCAGAATAAAGTGAAGGTTCTGGAGAGTCCATTTCAGTCTCCTGACTTCAATATCATTGAGCCACTCTGGGGAGATCTCAAACGTGCAGTTCATGCAAGACAGCCCAAGAATTTACAGGAACCTGGAGGCTTTTTGCCAAAAGGGAATGGGCAGTTTTACCATCTGAGAAGATAAAGAGCCTCATCCACAAATACCACAAAAGACTTCAAGCTGTCATTGATGTTAAAGGGGGCAATACATGGTATTAAGAACTGAGGTATGTACACTTTTTATCAGGGTCATTTGGGTAGTTTCTGTGATTATGATTTTAAAAAGAGTAAACAGTTGATTGATAATAAATGGCTTCAGCCAAACACTAACCATGAGTGAAAGAAACGTTGTTTTTGTGTTATCATTCATATTCTCTGAAAAATGGCCAAGAAATCATAAATTCTGCCAGGGTATGTAAACTTATGAGCACAACTGTAACCTTTGTCTCTGATGATTTTCTGGGGGCTAACAAAATTGTCATTGGTTTGCTTACTCAATTAAAGCACATCTTAACACTGTTATCACAGATCTTGACACCCATCAACAACCAAACTCATATTCTGCAGCCTTTCAGTTCAGAGGGATTAGAACACCTGCCAGTTCTTATTGCTGTCTGTGCCCCTGTCCCCCTCTCTATTTGCCCCGTTTACTATTGGCATTGAAAGTAAAAGAAAATCCCAAATTTTGGGTCGTCCCCTAAAAATAAATGGAGGGGAAATTTTCCTATGGGGACTTTAGTTCTGGTGACCTGGGGGTCCCCAAGGAATTCCCTTAATTTGCATGGATTTCCTCTTACTTCCTGTTTGGCTATAAGACAGGAAGTGAATGGAAGTCTTTGAAATGGGACACAGAAGGCAGGGGTTACAACCCTCCCTTAGGCCTGGTTCACACCTATGCATTTTTTGGTGCTTTTTGCAGAAATGCGCTACAGTTCATTTAACATGATTTCCTATGGGACACATTCACATCTATGTTTTTTTTTTCCAGCCGCTGTGTTTTTGGAAAGAGTCAGGGACTTTTCTAAAAGCAAAACTGTGCTTTTTTTTATTTTGGTTCCATAGACTTGAATGGAGCAGCTGCAGAAAAGCATGTAGTATGTTTTTGCCGCGATTTGCGTTTTTGTATTTTTTAATTTGCCCAACAACAAATTAGTAAGAAAAAAGGATTAAAAAAAACAAATCGTGGCAAAAACACACTACGTGCTTATTTGCAGCTTCTCCATTGAAGTCCATGGAACCAAAAAAGCACAGTTTTGCGTTTAAAAAAAGTCCCTGACCCTTTCCAAAAGCGCAGTGGCTGAAAAAAGCATAGCTGTGACTTTGTCCAATAGCAAACCATGTTAAATGGACTGTAGTACGTTTCAGCAAAAAGCACCAAAAAACGCAAAGTTGGGAATCAGGCCTAATGAATATGGTTTGAAAGTAGTTCAAAATTAAATTTGCTTTTAACATTTGATTTTGGAATAAATAAACTTTACCAAATGAAAACCACATACGCTGTTAGAAATTAGATGAAGAAACATTTTCCATCCTGCTCCTTCAAGTTATCTTGTCACTGCAGTCAAAAACAAACATCTGTTCAACCCTGTTTAACGATTAGAATATTGAACTAATGTTTTTAAAGTGTAACTAAACCCTCCTATTATGTTCAGCCAAGGAAGTTGCCATCTTAGGCTCTGTTTGATCTGCAACTGCCATGATGCTGATCATGTGATCATTTATGACATCAGCAATGTCATGGTTTGACAGCACAACCAATGTGACAGCTGGCATTCCCGGCATGCCAGGAATGTAACTTTTTTTGAAACTGTTAAATCATTGGGTTTAGTTCTGCTTTAGAATGAAAAATGTCTAACTAAATTCTACTACTGTATAGGCAGCCTTAGTCCAAATACAATTCAACATTCACAGGGGAGCGAGTGCAGTAAGGGATGAGCTGCTGAGTATTTCTGGACACTGTTCACCACATTTCTGTGCCTGTTATTTGTTTATTGCACTTAGGGGTGAGGGGCTCCAAGGCAACTAAATGCTGTGAGTGTGCTCAATGTGAAATGTGATACCACTAGCAACGTGTAATGGAGACAACAAATGTATCTGCTAATGTTTCATTTTTTTATGTTTTTGCAATTGCATCTGTGTTTGTTTTTTTATGGCTCCTGGATCCTGGTGCCTTCACAAAAGTCACAGAGCTTAGTTACAGACAATCGATTTGAAGAAATGACAATGCAGGCACCAAGAAAAGTTGGTTGTAAAGCTTCCATGCAGAGCAGTTGTGTAGAAACAGCTGTGTTACCAAATCTACAAGCCGCTACATAGCTGCCTATACTAAGAATCCACACCATAACCTTGTCACGTCTATATTTTATTCTGTGTAAAAGGCAAAAATCATACTCCTCGTGAGACCCTGTGTTGAATCAAACTTTTCTGATTTTAAAAGAGTTTCATATGCCACTGCAATCTTCCCAGTCCAAAACTTCTAGATGTGTTGAAGTTGTTCCACGCCCTTGACTACTGCATCACTTGTGTGCCTCTGAGCTGCCAGCACAGCCTAGTAATATATCAATTGACTGTGCAGAGACTGTGCCAGGAAATCTGTAAGGACATGCTAGTGGCATAGTGGCTTCCAGGGATTGGGGGTAATGATGGGAAGCAGGGACATGGAGACCCCACGCACCTAGACATGTCACATGTAAAGCTGGCCATAGACAAATCGAAATCCAGCCGGTTCAGTAGTGACTGGTTCATCAGCTGCAGCCGTGAATCAGTGTATTCTGACAGCTCTCCTCCATCCACCTCGTTTGTGTGGATGGTGAAATCTGTTCATTTTAAAATGAAAAAAAACATTTTTAATCAGCCAGCTGGCTGAAAATAAAACAAACCATCTATCGGTCAGCTTTACACTGGTAAATACTGAAAGTTTGATGCACTAAAGTGACCAATGGTAAGTATGATGCATGCCTTTTCAACACCAGTAATAAAATATAGAACACATACGAAAAGCTGCTTTCATACCCGACCTGTGTAGAGTGTGTTTTATACAAAAATAACAAAGAATATGCAGCGCTGTGTGATAATGTCCTTATTGATACAAGGATACTAGTGCAATAACAACAATAATAAATATATATATATATATTAATGAAATACAACAAATAAAAGTATGTAACGAGCAAGTTCACAGTGAAAAAAAATCTTTGCATTGGTAGCAAGTGTTGTCCTCAAAAATCTTCAAATCCACAAATATTAAAGTGCATATGTGTAATAATATTCCATAACGTGATTCTTGTGCTGAAAAAATCCTGGTTGACACGAGGGTAAATTTACACACGTGCTCTCCCCCTATGTAATTGCACTCACCTCAAGCTGTGTGACCGCACATAAACTTTTGAGCCACTCCTAGGCTCTGAGTACAGATATTTTCAGCAGGATCCCACGGTAAAATCCAGAGAAGAAATCCTCAATGTTAAAAATAGGAAAGAGGCTGGATAGTGCATTATCGATTTGTTTGTAAATTTATAACATTAACATTAGGGTACTCACATTTCATTGGTGCTTCCAGCGCACCAAACTATAAAAAAAGCATTAAGTACAAAATCCTTTTCCAAGTGGCTTCAAATCTTTTGTGTGTGTCAGTAGTTTGCTCAAACGAGAAGAGACTGTTTCCTCCACCGTCCTAGCCTCTCCCCTACATGTGACGACACAGGCCTAATCACATGTCTTCCTCGGGGATAATAGTGTGTTATACGGCTTCAGCCAGTCATTCTCTGCTGACCACACCCACTGACACATTTCGCCCCGCTCACTGGAGCTTAATCATAAGCCTCTATGACTAAGCCCTGGTGGTCGGGGGGAAATGCACCAGAAGGCGTGGTCAGTAGAGAAGCACTTGATGAGGCCTTACAATACACTCTAAACAGGTCGGGCAGGAAACCAGCATTCCGGATATCAATTATTGTTGTTTCTAGATGATACCACTTGATCGTTGGCACCCCTACAACTGAGGACCAAGGGGAAAGAGGACATACGCCTGCTTGGAGCGGCACTGCAAAGGTCACAATAAAACATAGATGTTACAATAGTCGGCAGGGTCTCCTCCTAAGTGCATTTCTACACCTTTTTCTTTTTCGTACATCACGGGACACAGAGCCACAGTATTTACTGAATGGGTTATATAGGCACCACTAGGTGATGGACACTGGCACACCCTAGACAGGAAGTTTAGCCCCCATATAACCCCTTCCCTTACTGGGAGTACCTCAATTTTTCACCAGTGTGTAAGGTGTTTGTCACGAGTAAAGATGTGCTGTGCTCCGCTGGAATATTCCTTGCTGGGGCAGGCCATGCAACCGGATCCATTCAAAGTGCCTTTTCCAGGCCGAATTGAATGGTACCCGGGCCTCGTGTCCGAAGAAACAAAGTTTTACCTGTAACGCTTCTTTTTTTTTTTTCAGAGAGCTAGACCCCGGGATCCAGTATTGGGCTTTTTTTAGCCATATTTTCCTGGCAGGGTGCTTTACAGGCCCAGGAGTGTGGATCCCCTGATAACAAGGGGTCCCGATTCGTGAGCGGTGAAGATTGGGTCTGTTACCACAGAACCCTGCAGCTGGATAAGGTAAGGGAGATTCCTAAAGAATTTTTCTAATTCTTGTGGGTTTTTCTCCTTTGAGTAAATGTTGCTATGCCTAAAGTCGTCACCGGAGGCTGTCAAGAGCACATACCTGATTCCATGCTTGTCAGTTTTGTCTCTGTGTCACAAGCCGCACGCTTCCTCTGAGCTCATGCTCCAGGTAGGATGTGGGAGGGGGGGGGGGGGGGTTTCTTTCCAGGAATGCCCCCCACAGCTTCCTCCAGGCTAGAGGCCATGTGTCAATTGGCGGTATGCCGCACCGCCTTCCGCCATTATGGCGGCTCTTCATCTACCGGCTCTCCTCTGCCCCAGCCTCCTTCCCCCCCCCCCCCCCCATGTGCGATCTGACCGGATTGGAGCCCTCGGCTCGCGCGGGAAAAGCGGTCTTTTTTGAAAAAGATGAGGGGGGGTGGTCGGAGGAGGGAGGCGGAGCATAAGCGCAATGTCGGCGTGGTTTAACGCCCACAGCGCGGGCTATCCAAGGCTATAAAGGTGCACTTTTTTGCAGGTGCACACAGCTCAAGGAGGGTCACAGAGCAGATGGATTGCATGTGAGTGTGGGTGACACAGGCATTCCCAGGCAACATTTACTTAGCATCAGACTGAGCCTTGATAGCAGCGGCAGTTGCTAGACTATTTTGCTCAGCAGTGGTGCATTTCTGGTAGTACCTCTGCATTTGTGCTTAGCATTATGGGCAGAAGGGGAGGTACAAATACCCCGAAAAATAGGGGCTCAAAGGGATCTCCATCAGGCTCTGAGGACCCCCCTTCTGCAACGCCATCTCCCCCTGAAAGACCTAGGGAGGCTGGTCAAGGTGAGCTGTCAGGGGCTGCAACTGCTTCTGGCATTTCCGCCCCTGTATATATTACTCAGGAGGTTTTTTCCTCAACCATAAGTGGATTAGAGGAAAGATTAATGGCCTTAATCGTATCTTCACAAAGTGGAAGAAAACGCATTAGGTCCCCTTCTACCACCCAGGACCCTCAAACAGAGGAACTCTGGGAAAGGGGAGACAAATCCCTCTCAGAGGACTGGGATGAGACTGATGACTCCTCTTCCGAGGAATCAAGTGGGGAAGAACCCTCTTCAGCTTCACAGGCTGAGAAATTTACTGGTGCAAACTCTTACTGAAATAGTCCGCTCCACATTTAAGTTACCCGTAACTGAGTCGGTTGAAAAGCCCACATATTGTTTGGGTTCACTGAAGGCTCCTCAAGCTGCGCATGCTTTTTCTGTTCCTCCCTTGCTGGAAAAGCTTATTTATTCTGAGTGGGATCACCCAGATAAACATTTTTTCCCTCCTAAAAAGTTTTCAACACTTTATCCTATGGAGGAAAAATTCACAAAGATGTGGGGTATACCGGTAATTGACACCGCTTTATCCTCTGTGAATAAGTTTAACTTGTCCTGTTGACAACACTCAAATGCTTAGGGATCCAACCGATAAAAAATTGGAATTCCTGTTAAAAAAAACATTTTTTCCTTGGCAGGTTCAGTAGCTCAACCTGCAGTGGCGGCAAGGGTATGTTAATCCTTGAGAGATCACTTGAAGCAGGTGCTCAAGGTTTTCACTGAACAGCAGGCCCGGGAGTTAGCCAACCTGCCAGCGGCTTTGTGTTTTGCAGTTGATGCAATCAGAGATTCTATCTTTCAGACCACTCGCCTTACGCTTGGGTTGGTGCATATTCGTAGAATCTTGTGGTTGAAAAATTGGTCAGCCGAAATGCCATGTAAAAAGCTCCAGGCTGGTTTCCCCTTCCGTGGTGTAAGGCCCTTTCTCCAGTGCCATCAGTCTCCAGGCAGTCGCGACGGCCTCCACCGCCAGGTTCAAGAGATGACACTCAGTCAACCCCAGGGACAAAAGAAGTCCTGGGGGAGGAAATCTACAAGATAGAACGCTAAAGCCTCTTTATGAAGGGGCGCCCCCGCTCGTTCGAGTGGGGGGAGAAGACTGCTACAGTTCTCAAGGGTCTGGCAGGAGGATTTTCAGGACAGATGGGTGGTCTCCACAATAACTCTAGGTTACAAATTGGAGTTCCGAGAATTCCTGTCCCCTTGTTTCCCCAGATCAAATGTTCCCAAAGACCCAGAAAAAAAGAAGTCTCTCTTTCAAGCGTTGGAGCAACTTTTGTCGCAAAAAGTAATCATGGTGGTTCCCATGGAAGAGCAGGGGTTGGGGTCTTATTCAAACCTTTTCATGGTGCCAAAGCCAAATGGAGATGCCAGACCCATCCTAGATCTCAAAGATCTAAACTGGTTACTAAAAATTTGTTCTTTTCGCATGGAATCAATCCGATCAGTAGTCTCCATCCTACGAGGACGAGAACTTCTGGCATCAATAGACATCAAGGATGCATACCTGCATGTACCTATTTTCCCCGCTCTTCATAAATATCTGCGTTTCGAAGTGGAAAAACATAATTTTCAGTTTGTAGCTCTACCTTTCGATCTAGCTACTGCACCTCGGGTGTTTTACAAAGGTCCTGGCTCCTCCTCTGGCCAGATTAAGGGCCCAGGGTATAACGATTATAGCGTACCTAGACAACCTGCTCTTAATAGACCGGTCGGTAGCCCGCTTAGACCAAAGCTTGGTCACCACAGTCAACTACCTGGAATACTTAGGTTGGGTCCTCAACCTAGATAAGTCTTCTTTAAAACCAGTAAGAAGACTAGAGTACTTGGGTCTGGTTATAGATACAACCCAGAAGAGGGTGTTTTTACCCCAGGGAAAAATCGGCGCAATAAAGGAGATGGTTCAGGTAGTCAGGGCAAAGAAGGTTCCTTCTATTAACCTTTGTAGGAGGTTGTTGGGAAAGATGGTGGCTTCATTCGAAGCGGTTCCCTATGCTCAGTTTCATTCAAGACTGCTGCAAAACAGTACCCTGTCTGCAAGAAAGTCCAGGCGCTAGATTTTCCGATGCACTTGTCGCCAATAGTGCGTCAAAGCCTCAGTTGGTGGTTGGTACCCAAGAATCTGCGGAAAGAGAAAACCTTTTTACCAGTTACCTGGAAGGTGGTAACAGATTTCAGCCTTTTGGGTTGGGGAGCAGTTCTGGAAGAGACGACTGTCCAAGGGAAATGGTCCAAAACCGAAAGGACCTTACCCATCAACATGCTAGAGATTCGGGCAGCATACCTAGCCCTAAAGGCCTGGACATTCAGGTTGCAGGGTTGTCCTGTTAGGATCCAATCCGACAATGCAACAGCAATGGCTTATATCAATCACCAAGGGGGCACCAGGAGTCGTGCAGCCCAGGGAGAGGTAAACCAGATTCTAATCTGGGCAGAAAAGCATGTGCCGTGCATATCGTCAATCTTCATTCCAGGGGTAGAGAATTGGCAGGCGGACTACTTAAGTCCCCAGCAGTTGTTACCAGGGGAATGGTCTCTTCACCTCGACATCTTCCTGGCTTTATGCCAAATATGGGGGATCCCGGACGTAAATCTGTTTGCGTCCAGGTTCAACAACAAGATCGACAACTTTGTGTCAAGAACAAGGGATTCACTTGCATGCGGAACAGATGCATTGGTGACTCTGTGGGATCAGTTCTCACTGATTTATGCATTACCTCCTATTCTGCTGCTACCACGATCAAGCAGGAAAAGAAGTCGGTGCTTCTGATGGCCCCAGTGTGGCCCAGAAGATCTTGGTATACAGAAATAGTAAAGATGGCGGTAGGGCCCCCATGAACCCTACCACCACGTCCAGACCTGCTATCGGTTTGGCTATTAAAACCCACATTCTGAAGAATCGTGGGCTCTCAGGCTCAGTAATTTCTACCTTGATTAATGCAAGGAAGCCAGCTTCCAGAGTCATTTATTATAGGGTCTGGAAGGCATATGTCTCCTGGTGTGAATCCAGAGGTTGGCATCCCAGAAAGTATGTCATAGGGAGAATCCTTGCTTTTCTGCAAATGGGGTTAGAGATGAAGCTGGCCTTCATCCTCAAGGGCCAAGTCTCAGCCTTGTCGGTATTGTTTCAGTGTCTGCTTGCTTCGCATTCTTTGGTCCGAAGCTTTATACAGGGGGTAACGCGGCTTAATCCACCGGTTAGAGCTCCCCATAACCCTTGGGACTTTAGTTCTGTCGGCAGAAACAGCCTTTTGAGCAGATACAACATATTCCCTTGGTCCTTTTGACAAGGAAGCCAATTTTTCTGGTAGCCATTTCTTCTGCAAGAAGAGTATCACAATTGGCTCTTTCCTTTAAAGAGCCATATTTAATTATTCATAAGGATAGAGTAGTATTGTTTCCTCATCATCTACCGAAGGTGGTTTCAGGTTTTCATCTAAACCAGGATATTGTTCTGCTTGCTATTATTTTTTCCAGAACCCTGTTCTACGGAAGTAAAGTCACTACATTCTCTAGATGTAGTGAGAACGGTCAAAACCTATTTGGAG